>NC_072738.1:43837950-43933590 GCF_026930045.1 Uloborus diversus | reverse complement strand
GGAATTGATCGGAAAAGATAAATTAAGGGTCCAGAAATGGTTTGGAATACGTAAAGAATTAGCCACTGTTCGTACAGTCTGTTCCCATATTGAAAATATGATCAAAGGCGTTACGAAAGGATATCTGTACAAAATGCGATCTGTGTATGCCCATTTCCCCATCAACATAACGACGTCTAAAGATGGAAGCTTGGTTGAAATCCGAAATTTCTTGGGTGAAAAAATCGTCCGACGTGTGGAAATGCAACCTGGTGTGGTTTGCCAAAATTCAACTGCACAGAAAGACGAGCTGATCATCGAAGGAAATGATATTGAATCCGTATCTCGGTCTGCAGCCCTTATTCATCAGTCAACATTGGTAAAGAAAAAGGACATAAGAAAGTTTTTGGATGGTATTTATGTCTCAGAAAAAACATCTGTTGTAAAAGATGAGTAAGATATAATTATGTTGTTACTCATTAAATTACTTAAAAAGATTTCTGCTTTTCATTTTCTGGCATGTGTCTTTTTTATGTGTTAATGGTAAATAGTGGGAAGTTCTGCATCTCCTAAACAGTTTAATATTGAAATATACTAATAGTATAGTTGAAACATTTTAATAAACATATTGCAATTTAAATTTTTAAATGCAGCAAGTACTACTGAATCAAATTAAGCTACTTTATAAAAATGTGCAGATATTTTTACTGCTTAGATATCAAATGTTTTTTACACATGTTTTAAGTTAAAAATGTTATTTCATGCTCATATGAGGCAGTGAAAAGCAAAGGGAGGTAAGTGAAAAAGCAAGTCGCATTTAAAGCTCTGGTCCTAGGTTTTTGTAAATCATGCTGTACAGCAGCGCCTAACCATGGCTACTAGTGCTATTACTCGTTCCAAAGCAGAGGAGATATTCTATCATTTGGTACTGGTTATCTGCAAGTCTTTAATTTTGTCACTTCCATTACTGCTTCTCACTGCCCCAATGGCATGCCATCAACAGCTGTGACATAACTGGTGAGGGGAGGGTTCAATTGAGGAAATGAATTTACTCAACTCTGATTTATCCTCAATGCTACAATATGCACAAAATAATCATAAGTTTACAGGTTTAGATTTTGTAGTTTGAATCAGTTAGTGTTTACCTTAATTTTGAAAAAATTTCTCGATTGCATTTTTATGGTCCACATGTTCACAAACTTTTCAGCTAAAAGTCTTAAAAGTTTCGCTTTACATGCAGAATTTTTAAATGCCACAGTAAAAATGGTTTAATCACTTTCGTTACTTTAAAGAGAAAAAGTACATGGGACAACATAGATTAAAAATAAGAATTGTATACTTTGCTAATTCTTCACATGTTCATCCAGTGCGGTAACCCAACCTAGAAATCGAAATTCTGAGGAAAATTTTTATTGCTGGAAAAAATCAGAATATTAAAAAAAATTTAATCCAAATATCATGGGAAAATATAATTGAAGGGCTCGGGGCAAGAGTGTGATATGCCACATTATGTAAATTTTTCAGTAGGCTAATTTCCAACCTATAAAAAATATTTGTAGAATTTTCCAAGGTGTTTTACATTCCATATTCTGCAATACTAAAAGCGGATATGTTTTTCTCCTAATGACATAATCCATTGTCATGTTTATTTCAATTTTAGTTGTGAGAAACAAGAATTTTGATCAAAAAGTTGCTCCTTGTAGCCTGTCACATTTCTGCGATGAGCCCTTCAATTTTAAACTGCCAAATCTCTGAAGTTTTCCTCCCGTATATCTTCTTTTCATTTTGACACAAAAGTTTTTTTTTTTTTTACCAAACGAAACTTTATACATATCCTAAAATTAATTTTAACTGTTTCAAAACCAGCAAAGCCTCGAGATCAAACTCAAAAAATGATAAAAGTTAAGACTAACACTACCTCATATCAGATAAGCTACTTTCCATTGTTTTTTACTTTACTCAAAAGTTCTCATGATTGTGTCGGTAATTATTAGTATATTAATATTTTGTTTTTTTACAGCTGATCTCGAATATTTTTGCATCTGTTTGGAATTTTCTCTTTTTTTTTGGCTTATTATTGAGCTTTGTTATTTAGAAGGCTTGTAAATAAAATTATTTTATTTTCATTAAAGCCTTAATTCGGAAATGTTGAATTGAAATTCTCTAATCATTTTTAGTGTGAGTTTTTAAATGTTACAAGTTAAGTGTTGAACTAGACAAAGTTTAATCTAAAAAAGTTTAGTCTTCAAGTATTTTGAATGTTAATCTTACTGTTTTCTTTCTTTTTACCTAATGTGACTAGATTTTTCAAACTCACAAAGAACACACAACGGGGGTCTGGGCTGAGGTAGTTTTTTTCCTCTCAGAGGCTTAATATGTTAAATAACCGAAATAATTCAAATGTACCAATAAAGAACCTAAGTTGGAAGTAATTTAAGAGTATTGATGTAAAGAATATTGCATCACAACAAATTTATTAATCAAAATCATTGTTTTCAGTTAAACTTGTGGTTAGAAACAATTTTAAGAAGCAAATTCTTGTTGCATTTTATAGAAAATCACGGAATTCCCAGCATGAATAAAAAAAGTTAATTTTAGTTGAAAGAAGACTTTTTAAAGTGGCATACGTTTACGTTATGTCATCTATTGCACTGTTTTTCCACTATACCGATGTCGTTTCTCCAAACTGGTTATTTCCCGATGCACTTCATTTCAAGACAGTAGAGCGCTTGCACTATTATAATGGCTGCGCAATTTAACAAACTCTGACTTTACTTGTCTCTACAGAAAAAAACAAAGAAACAGTACTGCAACTTTTTTTGCAAAATTAAGAGAAAGGGGAAGAGGGATTACCAACTTATTTTCCGAGTTAAAGATAAGTTTATCTGCATTCAAAGAACATATAGTGTCACAAATTAACAGTAAATAGACCCTCCTGACTTTAAAAAAACAAATAAAATTCCAATAACTAAAAACACTACAAAAGCTCTTATTTTCAGGAGCAGTAATTTTCTAAGAAAATGAAGCTGTCAGTGATTTTGTAAGCTCAGAATTTTATGAATTTTGTATGTACAGTAAAAATTTATTTCATAAATAAGATTAAAAAAATTACAAGGTTTCAATTTTCGCGATCCCGTCACTTTTTCGCGATGGGGTTGCGGAAAAGCGCTATTACAATATTTTTTCTTTGCAACACATCAGACCATGAAAATGAGAACTTTAACTAAAAAATCTTTTAAAAGTGTTACTTTTACTGCACATATCAAAATCTAGTCTTTGTTGTTATTATATCAGGGTGGCGACAGGAGTTGTGAAAAAAAATCACAGATTTAAGTCTACCAAAGTTTTCTGATTTACGTTACGAATGATAATGGTTGCATCTCTTTGCTCTTAAACCATTGTATGTTCATATATGTAGCACAGTCGGACCTCCATATATCGAAGTAGCAAATTGCCGGAAAAAAATTCGATGTATAGAAATTTCGATATATGGAAACGATCTTATTTTATCATAAAAGTATCCTAAAACATTGCCGAAAAATATTCGATATGTAGAAACAATCTTAGTTTTTCATAAAAAATCTCCTGAAACATTAAAATTAAAGCTAATTTTCGTGTATGAAACCCAATTTCTAATTTATACGAGCACCAAATTAAATGAAAGTTAAAAATTAAATGAAACATTTACTAGGCACTGCATTGTTTCTAAAAAACCAACTGTAATGTCGTTTCATATTTTTGAGTTCAAGTTTTCTGTTAGTTTCAGTAGTACTTTTATTACGGCTTACCGATTTTTCATAATAGCTAGCACTCTGCTTGTGGGAATATTAATTTTACCAGGAATGACATTTTTGCGCCTTCATACATCTTCATTTTTCGGCAATTCAACTTGATCCGCATTAAGGGATTTTCGTTTTGACAGTGAATCAAGAGAAATGTAAAAAATTAATCTACTTGATTTGAATGATTTTCACTGAAGCTAGGAATGATAATCAACAGACAAAAGGGGTAACTTGAAACTGATTTTACTGTTTAGAACTTCGATTTAAAATAAACTTGTAGGAATTTAAGAACTCCAGAGCGGAACAACGACCTATCTACATACCCCTCAACCCGAGGTTTCTTCTGAGTCTAAAGTGGGGGAATAAATCTACAAATGTCTCAATTTCGATGTATAGAAACTTTTTTTTTTTTTTTTGTAATGGACATGGAAATTTAGTGAATTCCAGCTAACATGAAACCAAGAGGTCCGAAAATCAATTTAAACAAATCTCTAAGAGTTATATATCATTGGAAAGCTTATAACCCCTAGAACAAGAATCTAGTGTTGCTTTTTTCTCATATTATGTTTATTTAGTGGAGGAAGAGATGATACAATGTCTATTTTTTGTTTTTTAGCAAGTAAAATGATTATTTTTGTACCTTATTAGTAATGCAAATTATGATTCTCAATTTAAATGGAGTAAATTTAATATTGATATAAAAACTATAAAAGTAAAATAAAACCATGTTAGGACTTGTTTCGAACACAAATAGTCTAATTAGGGGCATAATTACAACATCATGTATTATATGTAACGTCCGTTACATAAAGGTAAATTAATTCTCCTTACATTGTGAAACAGTTTTTAAAAAGTTTTGTTCTTAATTATTTTCTTTATTTTTAGGTTGAAGAAACTATAATTCCCAAAATTTATATGATTATAATAAAAACCATGCAGAAACAGGCATGTAACGGACGTTACAACTTGAATGTAACATCCATTACACATTTTTAAATGCAAAAATAAAAATGTATTCAACACATCAAACAATTCATAAAGTCCATGTTTGCCAACATGTAGCCAGGGTTGGACTGGGTCCTGAAACAGGCACATGCCAATGGGGGGGGGGGGGGTATAGACAATCATTTTTGGGGAGCGAATGGCTAATGACAAATTAATATAAAACGAAAAATAAAAATGTGTAAGATTTGAGGTACGCCTCATTTTTTAAATCCTGATTAAAGGGGTTGTAATTAGAAGTGTTTCAAGTAAAAAGAATGTGGAAAAAAAGAATTTTTACCAGTATTTTGGTTCTACTCAAATTGTTCACCGATTGATTCATTTGTGGACTCGGAACTATTTCTAACAATCATTTAGATCCTCAATGGTACTTTTTTTCCTTGTAAGAAAATATGCAATATCAAGATGGCATCTCTTTTTACCAGCTTTCGTATCAAATGTGATGAAATAGCAGAGAGAAAGGTCATTAGAAAGATTAAAATTATAAATACAGTTTGAAGATAAATAGTGACGTATTCAATATTTGATTAAGCGGTTTAATTTTCTTTCATAAGTAGGGTGCTAAGGGGCTCTAAGCCTTAGCTAAATTTTGCAAAATTTTATTTCTGAAAACAGCTTGCGATGATCTTTGATGATATTAGGCAGGGGAAGGGAATTTCTTAGGCTCTTATCCGGAATTTTTTTAAACTGAAGTCTTAAATCATGATGGTTGGCCATCTTTGGTAGTGTCAAGGAGACAAATTTGTGATCTCTTCCTCAAGCACTTCTTGATATTGAAACACTAAAAACAAGATTTTAGATAATTTTAAATATGATGCTATGGAAAGGGAGGTGTGAGAGCTCTCCCCAATCACATCTTTAGAATTGAAGCTCTAAAAACGCAATTGTAGGGACCATCTTTGAGGTAGGAAAAGGACAACGTTTAAAATTCTCTTTCCCTGGAAATGTTTTTACATTGAAATTCTGACCCAATTTTAGACTTTTTTTTGTAATGTTGGTTTTTCCAACTCACTGCATTGCAGACCGAGGAGTTGCTCGCTAATTTATCGAATTGATGGCCTTTCGTATTTCGTTTTCACTTGCTATTTTCGAGCATCCTTTCGTTTTTTTGTTCTCATTAGCGTTTTTTTTTTTTTTTTTTTTTTTGCAAACTTACGCATAAATGAAAATTATGTGCTCTCTTAAATTGTCTTAGAGTTGAATCTGAACCACCGGTTGAGTGTGATTGCTGGCGGGATGAAATGTTTACGCCACGTCAAAGGGCATCCACATACTTTGTAAAATGGGAACTATCAGGGATTTTGAAGATTTTTAATGAAAATGGGAATTGTGGAAAGAATCGGAGGCAAATTCCAAACTAGTTTGAAACACCGATGTGCAACTGTTCCTGCATCTTTGGCATGTTTCTGATAAAATATTCTTAGACTTAAAGAATCACTGAACTCCAATGACTTTCAATCTAACACTCGCTAAAATGGAAATTGGGGGAGAAGGAGAGAAAGGAAGCAAAAAAAGAAAAATAACGGCAACACGAGTTTGCGAAAAAATGCTGCTCTTGCAAAGAGGGCGAGTCCGCAATACTGAAGTCCTAACACATTTATATTTTGGAGAATCTAAGAGGGAGGGGGGTACTCAAGGACTCCAGAATACAAAATCGAAAAACTAATTTTTAAGCCATTTTTGAAGCTAGGAGTGGTTTGGAATTTCTCCTCTGGAAACTAAAAAAGAGGTCAAAATTTTTTAGGCTGTCTTTAATAATGTAAAAGTGGGGAGGATGAGGTTTTAAGAAAAGTCGGAAACTGGAGTCTTAAAAACACTAATCTAGGCAATCTTTAGTGAATTGATGAGAGATGGTTTCGGTGTTCCAACCTAAGAATGTTTTGTAGCTGATGCATTAATAACTATTTGAGGCTTATACTAAAATGGGCTCTCCTCTGATATGCCCCCCTCTTGGCGAGATTTTAATTTTTCGCTCGATACGAAAATCGCCAATAAGGCGATAACTTGGCAACCCTGGTTTTGCAACTTGAACGCTGGAAAGTAGTTTCTCGAAGTCTGTCTTTTTGCACGTGTCTGTGTGGTAGGAGGTAGGTGCTCATATGTTCCGCTCTTAGGGAGATTTTAAGTTGAATACTCTAAAATAAAGTTTCAATTCAAACTTTATTTTAGAGTATTCTTTTTCTTGTTGTTTTTTAATGTTAATTTAGTTGAATTTTCTATTTTAATTATGAGTTCGGTTTGTGATGTTGTCCAAATGTATCAATTGAAATTTTTGAATGAATCTTCTTTTTCTTTTTCGTCAGGTCGTCCAACGTTTGGACGTACCGGAGTCCTAAATAGATTTTTTATATTTAAACTAATTGAAAATAAAGAGGTTTTTTTAGAATTTTTAAGGGAAATTGGTTTACTTAAGAATGAAATGTTATGTTATAGATATAATTCTGTTATGAAAATTAAAAAAACTAAAAAATGTTCAGATGGGTTAATTTTTTTTTGTAGAAAGGTTATTGGGGGTGTTGTTTGTGGAAAAGAAGCAACGATCAGGAGTGGGTCATGGTTTAGTTCTAGCAAGTTGAAAATAGAGGAGATTTTTTTGATAACATATGAGATTTTAATTGGGACCAAAACTGCTGATATTGAAAGTCAATATTTTTTTTCATCACAAACTTTAGCCGATTGGCGAAATTATATTAATGAAGAAATATTAAATTACATTGAATTAAAATCCGAACAAATAGGGGGGGGTTGGGAAAGTTATTGAAGTTGATGAATCTAAATTTGGGAAAAGAAAATATAATCGGGGACATGCAGTTGAGGGTTAATGGGTTTTTGGGGGGGTTGAACGGGGTTCGGGGAAAACTTTTTTGGTTGCTGTTGGGGATAGGGGTAGGGAAACTCTATTTTTGGCAATTAAGCAGTGGATACTACCAGGCACGACGGTGCACTCCGATTGTTGGAGGGCATATGATACATTGGGGGAGGAGGGGGAGGAGCATTTAACAGTCAACCATAAACTTAATTTTGTAGATCCAGAAACTAAATGTCACACTAACACAATTGAATCCACATGGAGACACGTTAAAAGTACTCTACCAACATATAATAGATTAGGGGATTTTAAATTTTATTTAGCTTATTATTTACACAAAAAAAATTGTGAATACAAAAATGAGGATATGTTTGTAAAGTTTTTGGAAATAATTCGCGAAATTAATTGGGTGGAGTACAAAATACAAGTAAAATAAGGTTGTTTTTTTTTTGGAATTTTTTTTGTCAAAACAAACATAATTTAAATATTTTTGTAAAGTAATGATAATAAAAAATGGGATAATTTCCCTAAGAGCGGAACATATGTGCACTGCCTCACGTGAGGAAGTAAAAGAAAAGTAAAAAAGGTAAGTGAACATATTTTGAATTATTGTGTTTTTAGTGTGTTTCTGGTAGTTTGTATTTTGGTCTGGTTGGCATTTTTGTAGCACAAAAATGGTGTTAATTTCACATAAAATCTGTGACTTTATTGTATACTGAACGGAGGAGATCTGTGACTTATATCCGACTGTGATGTATATTAAAAGTCGGAGGGATAACGGACCGAGCGGCAGCGAGGTCCTGGCGAGCCCGAGGTCTCATAGTACTTTCGTAATGAGACCGAGGCAGGGGTCTCATTACGAAAGTACTATGAGACCGAGGGCTCGTATCCCGGAGAAACAACAGAAAAAAATTAATGCATTAATTTCATTAAATAATTAATGACATAATTTGAATTTTTCCTGTTGGCGCTAAAAAAGCATCGCTAAGAACGATGTATGACATATGACGTCATACATAGTTTTCTTGGCGACGCTTTTTTGGCGCCAACAGGAAAAAGTCGCCAAGAGGGGGGTATATCAGATTTGTTCCCTAAAATGACTTAAGAGAAAGGGTGTTTGGAACCCTCTCCCGAAAATGCTTGTAATTGAAGTCTTAAAACTTTTAGGCTGTCTTTGGCAATGTCAAGAGGGGGGGGGGGTGTCTCTTTAAGTGAAATTCCGAAACTAGAGACTTAAAAACGCAACTTTAAACCATCTTTAATGAACATAAAGGGTGGGGTTCTTAAAACTTTGGGTTGTCTTTGCCGATGTGGGGAATGTTGCTCTTTCGATGGAAAAATAAATCTTAAACACAAACTTACACTGCCTTTAGTGTGCCTGCTTCACACAAGGAGAGAGAGAGGTATTCCGCCGCCCAGCCCGAAAAATTTTCATTTCTGAGGTTTTAAGAACTCTGTTTTGTGCTATCTTTGGATGACTTGAATGGGAAGGGAGTCGGAAGCTTCTGTCAAAAATTTTCCGAATTGAAGTATTAAAACTTTTAGGCGGTCATAAATCATGTATATAGGTAAAGGGGATACTGTCAATTAAAAACGATCTAGAAACTTAAGCCTTAAAACTCAAATTAAGGATATTTGTGGTGAACTTAGAGGAAGGGGTTCGGGAGTTCTCTTCCTAAAATTTTTCGATGCTGAAATATTTAAAACGCTTAACGCTAGACTTTTCGATCAGAACTGATTTATGTTGCAAAAGTGAAAATCTTATGTCCAAAGCAATTTTATTGCTGCAATAAAAAGGTTTACAATCGGCAAAAAACTAATGATTTGGAGCCCCAAACGCTTTTACCTCTAACGTCATCCAACATCGTCTAAAATTGCGTTTTTGGAGCTTCAATTTCGAAACATTGCCGAAGGAGAGTTTTTGAACTCCATCCCTTCGATAATGCATTCAAAAAGCGTATTAAATGTTGTGAAAGATGGAGTACAATTTCGTTTTTAAAGCTTCAATTTCGGGGAGAGCCAGACCCCTCCCCTTTTTCTATAATATTTTTGAAGATCGCCAAGGGCGCCCACAGGCAAAATTTTAAGGGGGCGGGTGCTCAGATATTTTACCCATAGAAACCAATTTCAGTACTGATTAGAGTTGTTAAAATTTGACATTTTTAATAACTTATTCATTAATTGCTGGAGAAGAAATTTTTTTACATTTTTGCCAAGATAAAAGTACTAAAAGCAAAGATGTTCTAATTTCAAAGGTGGAGAGCTTGAGCCCCCCCCCCCCCCATATGGGCGCCCTTGAAGATAGCCCAATATTGTGATTTTGGTTCTATCAGTCTGAAAAATTGATGTAAGAGAGTCCCTAAAGTTTGCCAAAATGGCCTATCATTTCGTTTTTTGGACTTCAATTAAAAAAAAATTCTGGGGGAGAGCCCCCAGACCCCCGTTATTGGTGGTTTTTGGAACTAGGATATCAAAACGCCTAAATATTACAATTTAAATTAGGTCCATGTTGTTAGAAAAGTCAAAAGCGAAAAATTCAAAATAAACACAAATTCCAAAACTGCCATAGTTAAAATCTACAACATTTATGCTCATAAAAGTTTTTTTAAAAAAACGCAAGCGGGGGGAGGGGGGGGTTCAAAATATATTTCCGTCTTGAACACATCACCAAACTTGCACCCATGGTGTCATACAGTGTAACATACGTTACAGCCCGCGCGTAACGTCCGTTACAGAGATTTTAAAAAATTTTATCACAAAAAAAGAATTACTGAATTTTAATACCAAGGTTCTGATAAATTGGAGGCATGTTTTGTGATGTTAAATCAAAACGATTTGAACAAATTTACATAATGAATTCACAGACTTTTTAATCTGATCATGCCATAGCACAAATGATGTTCCACTTTATGTAATGTCCTTTACAGTTAAATATTATTTATTTTTTGCAGCTTAAATACAAAAATAAATTTTGAAACTTGATCAAAGTAATCTTCAGTCTTGGTTTTATCAAGAAAAAATAACTTGCTTCTATTTGGAAGCATTTATATGCATCTCACAATCTTTTTATAATTGATTTTGTGTGTGAATGTAACGTCCGTTACAACGGAATTCATCATTTGCTAGAATTTCGATATATAAAAAATTCAATATGTGTAAGTTTGATATATGTAGGTTTGACTATTTCAAGAGCTATAAGCTGTTAATAAATTTTTTAAAGATGCTGTTATTTTTAATTGAAGAAGTAATTGTAGAAAAACTTATGTAATGAACTTCATTGGGGGAAAAGAACTATGAAATCTTGTAAACAGTGTATTACATTACCTAATTTTTCTAATCAAAGACTTTTTTTTTTCTTTTAATCAATTTTCCCTGAACTTTTGTTACTTTTTTAATTTTCTGATATCTCCCTGATCAGTAAAGTTCCCCGACTTTTACCTGATTTCTAGGTTCTGTTGTCACACTATTTATTTATTAAAGCTTTTTTTTTTTTTTCCAAAGTTAATATGGTGCACCTCAATATATGCGTTAAAAAGTGGAGGAAATTCGTCATTCAGAAATTTAAACACTTATTCCCACGTATTTTCCCTCTTAGTTCTGTTTTCTACAAAATCCATTATACTTGTTCTATAGGTAGACACGTTCTATGAGTTTGCACGGCAAAGAGACATCAAACTTGTGTGTTAATGAGAAATGAAAAACATGTTTCTTCAAATGCCTCAAAAACTAATTTTTTTAGCTGTCTACAGCAGTATTATAAATTAGCAGAAAGTTTTGAGTAGTCAGGGCCCAATACAGGCTGATTTTGCTACCGTTTTTCGGTACCTTCACAAAAATCTTGTTTTGAAATCGGTACTTACAGAAAAATCAAGTAATAAAATCAGTAGCTTCATAAAAACATAGAAAATTTCACAAAAATTAGCATTTTAAAATATAAAATTTGTTTCTCTATTTAAAACAAAATTTACTCATAAAATAAAATTCTAAGCAGGTTTATATGAACAATCGCTTAAATAGAAACCTTTTTGTAGTATTTTAACTAATTTTTAGCTGTTTCTCACCTAAGTGTATTGATGCAATATTATCGCAATCTTTCAACAACTGTTTTGGGAAACCGTTTTTCTCATAATTTCCTATATTGTACTCAGTACATAGCCTATTAAGCTGAAATTACGATGGTATTTTTCATACTTCTTAGGTTTTTAGCTTCCCCTCCCCAAAAAATGAAATCTGTTAAAAATAATACTAGATGACATTTACACTTTTCGAACTAAAATTTCACTTGTTTTACTTCTCTTTTACAAAAATTAGGATGCCCCTAAAATTTCACAAAAACAATGCTGATAAAATAAACTTTCACAAAAATAGAATGATGCAATACTTTCACAAAAATAGGTAGTGGGAAAAAAATCCCCGATTAGCCCCTGGTAGTGTACACAGATACTTCATTTTTTATCCTACTTAGCATGCATAAGTATCCAAAAAATTAGGTTAAAAGTAATATTGAAAAGTGTTAAACCATACTTTTAAGTACTTGAGTGGAAGTGTTTTTTCTGGTATTAAGGATGCAGAAAAAAAAATTGAATGTTTTACTTCATAGGTATTATTCGTACTATTTACCAATTTTAGAATTAAAATTTAGGCCTCATAATGACGCATTTGTTTATTTCAGAAACCACCTAAGTGTGCTTTCTTCAACTTTTGGGAAAACTAAAAAAAACTCTCATTCAAATATTTTTTTTACCAAATCAAAAATATGCTATTAGGATAATCTTTTTTTAAAAAAATTTCCTTTAACTTTTTGAGAAAATAGCACTTAAGTGATTTCTGCAATAAATGAGAGTATCCAAAGTAAGTTTTTAAAAATTATTATTGAAATTAATTCAAACCAATAGTTTTTACCTGTTTTGGAATCAAAGGTAAGTAAGTATGTCTATATACAAAGATCTGGCCTTATTCAGCTTCTGGTAAGTCTTTTGGTAACTCCTTGTCAGTTGTTGGCAGGGCTGCGGAGTCGGAAGGAAAATGACCGACTCCGACTCCTGGATTTTGAAACGCCCGACTCCGACTCCAACTCCGACTCCGACTCCGGATTAAAAAAAAAATAATTGTATTTTTTCAACTCCCTCGCTCTCTTCAGGGGAAGGGGGAAAACCTCTAAACAGAGATGAAATATTAATTCCTTTTTATGAAAATTTCGCATTTTGTTTTTTATTGTAAACCTAAGACGCGTACAACGCTAGAAATTCAATTTAAAGATCAAATTTTCCAATAGTTACGAGTTAAAAAGTGAGATGACTTAAATCCCTTTTAAAAAATTTGAAAAGGATTATCTGTAATTTGCCCCCCTTTAATGTTTAGCAAATAGATATTGATCAAATCGTGTGCTTTCAATTTTTTAAAGCTGTAACTTGAGAGAAAAAAAGCTTTTTTTCTAAATCCAAGTTCTTGAGAGCGGGCGGTTCGCCCCGGGTGACACCCATCTGGTAGATGACACCCAAAGTTAATTTCAGAGTTTATAAAAAATACAAATACTTTAATTCTGAAAATTTTTGCGAATGTATTTTAAATTATATTTTATCAATAAAATTTCAACGAAAATAGGGCACATATACGTCAGGAGCTAATTTTACACAAAATGCGGCGGTATATAAATTTGTACGAATAGCGGTTACTATACCTATGTTTCTTCTTCGCTAAATTTTTAATTTAAATTTTATTGGCTGCTTTGAATTAACCTTAATATGAAGATTTTAAGATTAACTGCAATTATTGAGTGTTGTAATCAAGAAATCATTTACACTTATTTTGTTCCATACTTTTTAGTGAGAACCAAGCTTATAGAAATAGTCTTAATAAAAAAAAAAACATTCGATTATTTCATCGAATCTTTTGGATTCGTACTTTCGCGCCAGAACTTCTTTGAATTTGCCGTTTACCCTTAAACGCTTCAACCTTAGCTACTGGCCTCAATTTACTAATTTGTTACGTTTCTTTTACTATTTTATAATTGAGATCGAACAAAACACTATATTTCTATTTTTATTTGAAAGTGATTACTTGAAAATGTTAGGCAACAAAACCGTTTGCTGACAGTTGCTATTAGTTAAGTTAAAAAGCAAGCAAACTAGGGGACAGCTACAGAAAGTTCGATAAGCACTCAAGCTAGATGATTGCCATAATGGCAGTTATTTCCTTATTAGTATCTTTTTATACATGTAATCGAACCAATTGGTAGTCCGTTTTTAAAAAATGCAAGGAGAGTCAGGGAAAAGGAAAAAAAAAAAGAAACCCGGAGTCGGAGGCGGAGTCGGCATGTTTTCTAACGACTCCGACTCCAACTCCTTTACCCCAAAATCAGTCCGACTCCGACTCTTCGACTCCGACTCCGACTCCACAGCCCTGGTTGTTGGTCATTGAAGGATAGTGTCATAGAAGGGTTCATATCTAACAGTGTATTCCATCAACTTTTTATATTGGGCAATTCCACCGTTACGGACGTAACAATCACAGATTTAAACACGCATAATTTCAATTTGGTTTCATGAAAAGCTACAATTTTTTTTTCTGTTGTATAGTTTAGTGTTATTAATGCTATCAAAAGTTTGGGTGCAGATTGCTTTATTACAAAAAGTAACAAAAATTGAAAACTGTGTTACGGACGTAACTCAGAAAGTTGCAAAATGTCATACATCTGCCAATAATCCTGTGAATTATTCATAGATTTCTAAAATTTTGTTTGAAATACTTGTTCTAGAGATTCCAAGCTTTCTAAAACCATAAAGTTTTCATGGACATTGTAAAATTTGATAGAAATTTATATATTTGTTCCGGACGTAACATGTCTGATGTGCCAATAATTGCACAAAGCAAATAAAAGCTTATGTATACTAATAGTTTTTGTTAAGAGAGTGCAATGGTCTAGATTAACACATTATTTTGACCTTTTAAGTTACACTTTAATAGTTTTTAAAGATTTGGGGAGGTAGGGAGCAGCCCCCGTGCATATACTGCCATGTAAATAAATATAAAATATAAATTGCTGCATCTTAAAAAGTAAAATTATCCAAGGGGAAATTAAGCAAAACAAAAGTTGAATTATTCAGTTACAAATTAATTTTTCAAATTTTTAACATGAACAGGGGGGGGGGGGGCTTCTACAAGGGAGTACTTTTACAGTTTGAGAATTTTCGATGATTTTCTTTATCTCTCAACACATATTAACTGCCAAATTTCTTTTAAAGTTTAACACTTGCCTTTGATTTCGATCACTTTTTAATAGAATTGGCACGTTTTTGCCAAAGGTGGAAAAAAAGGTCGAAACACATCGGAAAAATGCATTTTGGCCAACATTTGCCTACGTAATCTAAATCTTGCTTCAAATGTGCTTTATCTGAGGATCAGATGTAGCTAGTTTAATATTTAGTACTTTTAACTCTAATCTAATTATGCTTTTTAATTTAAGTTTTAAAACTAAAATATTCAACGCATCAATGAAACAGTAACCTAAGTATTATTTTTTTGTGAAGAGTAAATAACAATAAAAAGTAACTCTCAGTAACTTTGGTTTAAACTATTAAACAGAACAAATTCTTATCTCTAAGTGAGTTTTTAAATAAGAAGTAATATCAATTTGGCTATGCTTTCAGAATTATAGAAGTTTGAAGAGAAAAACTCTAATTAATATCCGTAATATAAATTTTTTTGAAAAAAGAAAAAAAAATATTAATGAAAATTAAGCAAAAATGCTTTGGATTTCATCTCGTTAAATGATCAAGCAATTTTCACAAAAATCTGTCTACTTGGAGAACACTATTTTTTTGTGTCATAGTGCATTGATGAAGCAAATAATGAGAAATTAAGGAACCCTCTAGAATATTTTTATGCATGTTATTAAGAATTAATTGCTAATCTAGAATTATTAACACCAATTGAATTTATTGCATGATTTGGAGGACAAAAAATCTTACCTTGAGAGGAACACCTCTGAGCAACAGTAGGATATCTTAGTGTTATTCCTAGGATGAGATGTCTTAATGTTGCTCTGCGGCGACGATGTGTATTTCAATAATTTTAAAAAATGAAATTAAATATCCACTAATATTTGTAAAATTTTGAAAATCACAGCATCAGAAGTTTTGATTTATCATATTACATGTCATACCCTATATTTTCATTGCCCATCCTGTACTTTTTTTCTGGAAATATGCATGTGTTACGGACGTAATGTACTGCTTTTTGTTACGTCCGTAACAAAAAAATGTTACGTCTGTAACACCATTTTTTTTAAAAACTAAAGAAATTCTAATGTTTTAAACTATGGTAAACAATTACTCTGATGAATTGCTAAAAGGACAAAAAAGGATTTCTTTTAATTTTGATTTTTTAGGAAGTAACGACAACTTTTGCTAAATTTTTGTTACAGACGTAACATTGAACTTTATTTTATTTAATATAAATTGAATAATTTTATTTTCTAAAAAAAAATTAAAATAAATGCATGTTATTATAGTATTATGTTAATAGTTTAAGCTGTACTGCAATTAATTTTGTTTATTTTTATTTTGCTATTAGAAATAAGCGTTTGAAAATGGGGTATTTTTTTCTGTTTTGAAGACCTGACTATCATACTTCCAACAATGAAAAAATTTATTATTTAATTTTTATTAAAAAAGCAATGTAATATTCTGAAAATACACATTTCAAGCTCTACAATGATGTATAATATAGCAAAATAACTGCAATTTGAAATTTTGACCTACTGGTTTCACTTTTTATGGAATTGCCCTATTGTCTATCTTTTTTGTTGTTGATTGGGACCTAAAACCAAAAATCTCGTTGTGCAAAACCAGATAAGTTTAAAAATTTCTTTACATCATTCAGCGGGGCATTGCTGGAAACTTGTCCTTTGTATGTGATGTACTGCAGTCCTTTGAGCCAAGCATTCCAAACAATGTTCCGTTTGTATTTTGCTTACGCTTGGAATTAGATTCATCATCTGAACTATCCAACATGGTTTTATAACTATATAATGAAAAATAAACAACAAAATAACACCTAATTTTCACCAAAACCTCACATAGTACTAACCAGTCAATGTTAGGTAACCTTTGAATCAAACAAAAGAGCGAGTCACAAAACAGGTGATGCCAACCGTCATGAGTGAAATTTACCGCAGAAAGAACCTAAGCGATGGCGCTTGGGTTGTGTGAAATAAACGGATTATTTTCAAGGATGCCAAATAGCATTGCTGAGCTTATTTCTGCACTAAAAGATGTATTTACCTTTAAAGTGTACAGTACCACCAAAAGCACATTTTTTGATATTTTGTCCCTAAGGTGGTTTCTGAAATAAACGATTCAGTTAAAGGGTAAGAAGATCTTTTTAAACTTAAAAAATAAGCTTTGCCCTACAGTACATGAAAGATAATTATATCATTACAAGAGTAATAAAACGTTCTTATGTATTGCATGGGAGTGGAGATACAATGCTTTTTTCCACATAAGTTATTGTTTCATATCTGTGCGTCTCCCTGAATTGTCCATGCTTCCCTCCAAAGCCTAATGCGGAAAGCCATCCTGTTCTTACTCAAGGGGATAAGATTTTAAAAGTTTATACCATTCATTAAAAAAAAATTTATTTACATACTTCATATACAATAAATTGTATACTAAATTTTCTTTAACATAAAATTTTTGAACTGTTGTGCTTACAAAATTTTCTAGGTTTCAAATTTAAATTGCAATACAGTCAACTATTGATAGCTCGAAGTCCCAGGGTACCGGTTACAACCTTAGACTTAAGGAAAGTTCCCAAAGCCTTTAAAGAGTTAGGGCCCTAATGATAAACTGGAGAAAAGGGAATATTCAGGTTTAAGGCTCTGAGTTATCAAGAGTTGACTGTATAAAGCTTTTTGTTTCAGTAATATAGCAGAAATATTTCTTGATATTGCAAATATAGTAAAATTAGTTATTTCAGTACTGTTAACAAAAATCAAACTAAAACGTTTGAAATCTTAAATTGTTTTATACTAATCTAGACTCAAAATATTAACTAAAATGGTAGTAGTCTATTCCTTCTGTTAAGTTCAAAGATGTCAAATTTTTCTCAAAATTTCCACCAGTCATATCCTGTGAAAGAAAAAAAAATATATGTATATTGATTTTTAAGAAAATAACATGTAACAATTTTCAAAGACATTTTAGGGAAGAACAGCTTTAAATAATATCTTATACAGTAAAACCTGTGTAAGTTAAGAGGTTGATAATATGATATAGAACCAGGGCAGGCGGGCTACAGCCCCGGGGGCCCCACAATAATTTTTTTACATATATCCTAACTTTCACGGTTCAGCAAATTTTATGTTTTTTCTCCCCTATAAATTATAACGATAATATAAAAATATCAATAGCAGTAACTTCAGGATGCATTTACTATTAAGGTACTGAAAATATCGGATATATACATAAATATCAGAAAATATTCGGATATTTTCGAAAATATGATGATCTTTTTGAACCCTGATTAGGGGCCTCCACACTTCCAAATCCGGCCCTGTATAGGGCTCATTCTGTACTTAACAAATATGGTCAACTTTATATTACTGTAGTTGAAAGGATTTTATATTCACTCTTCCCTTTTTTTTTTTCAATTATGGAATTTTTCCATTAAGAAAAGTCAAAAAATTGCATTAAAATACATTGTCAATCTATTGCAGTTTTAACATTCTACATGTAGTTTGACATATTAACATGTGTCAAACTACAGAACATAGTCAATACTAATTTGTTGAACAGTCAAAATCTAGATCTGTAATCTATAAGACCAAGTATGGAACTAATAAGAACATTGTTGCTCATACAAATTTTGAAGTATATGTAAGTTAAAGCAAAATCATATTATATAATACATGGTTAATATTGCACAAGTCTTCTGTTTGTCACTGAATATTTGAACTGGGGAACTGTCATATATCATTTATAGTTATGTGCAGGGCTGCCATGAGGATTTTTTGCAGAACCCCAAGAATGAGCTAATGAAATTCCAAAGAGCCAAGCAAAAAACCCAAAATCATGCAACTAATAATTCTTAAATTTTATTCACTCTTTAGTAATTGCTACCATTGTAGTAGATGGTCAGATGTTAAAAGCAATAAAAAGTTTTTAAAAAAACATGCTATGCTAATAAATACTAAAATTGATTTCTGATTATTTTTTCTTTGGAACAATTTCTTTAAAAAATTGGGTAAAATCATCTGCAAAAAAAAAAGTTCTAGTTGTGTTTTGATGGAATTTTGCAAATCAAACAAGAAAATGACATACAGGTGTAGAGCAAGGTTTTTTTGTTGGTTTTTTTTTTTTTTTTTTGTGTGTGTGTGTGTGTGTCTTGGTGCAATCTTTTTCTACAGTCACAGCAAGTGCATGAAAATAACCTCTATCCTAGTTGTTGTAGCCAAAAAATTATATTTTAGTGGGATTATTATGTTTTATCTTATTATTTAATGTTTTCATCAATGAAGCCCAAAACCCAAGCTCTGGCCAGGGCTGCAGAGTTGAAGAGTAAAGGATAGACTCTGACTCATAGATTTTTAAAGCCTTTTGCCCCAGACTCTAACTGCAGCCCTACATGCTTATGAATATTAACACAGGTCAACAAAAAAAAATCACCATTTGTTATCATAATCTAATGCTGACATCTTAGGAAAACAGTCATGTGCTTTATTTCTTGTTAAATAAAAAAAAGTGAATTGCATACAGTATACAAAGAAAGATTAAAATTGTTTTGGGGTAACAGTAGAACCTAGTTTATCTGATTCAAATTTGTAGAGTTTTAAAAAGTTTTATATTTACACAAATGATTGTTTCAAATTATGGTAGATGAACTATCAGCCGGTTTTATGCAAATTAAATGTAGATCACACAATGAATTACAACAATCTAACAAGTATCATAGCGTACTTGGAGCATCAGTCCATCACCACTGTAGCTGGACTATAAATTGATGTTTGAATAATATAAATGACAAAGTGGATTGTGTGAAACAGTCCTAGATAATTTTAGCATTGTTTCTTAACTGTAATTAAAGGTATATCTGCTTAGTTAAGGATTTGTTTTGCTTATTTTCTATACTACCCAGAATGCCTTTGGTCCCAGATAGTCGGTATATAAACAAGGTTTTACTGTACTAATGAATAATATTCTAATAAAGTGCTTTATTTTCAAAGAGATTCCTTGAAATTTTCCAGGGGATAGATGCTGGAACCTTCCTTACAATGGATAATTTACCATCCTTAGGCTCGGGATACAATAATTACTTAAATTTTAAAGAGTGTTGCACACATATAATGACCTTGATGCTTAATATTTAATGGCTCAACATATTCTTATAATTTATGCAAAACCAAACATTTTGCATACTGTATACAATCCATTTGTCATGTATAAATACTAAGAACAAAAAAAATACTAAGTTGTTTCATACGGGGGTGTCCCGAACAATTCATCTAATGCAAAGGGACATTCAGGCATTTAAAAATTCCAATCATGTCCCCAAATTTGTCAAATAAAAATTTTAATGGGAGGTCACAGTGACCCTCTCATCAGGGAGCCCCTGGTTTCAGAGCACTGATACGGCAGTGCACGATGCAACACATGTTGTAAATCTGTTATGCAGCAGATTTAAATTTGGCTTATCTAGGAGTAAGGTTAAGTTTTGAACAGTAGGGTAAAAACAGTAGTTTATTACCATCCTGTAATCTAACTTTCATACTGTTAACCCTTTAAGGAATGTTGTGGGACATATGCCCCTCAAGTTTACAATTTATTCTATAGATTGAGACTTCAGAATCTTGATAGCAGCAAAAAATATGTATTGTTTAAAAAATATTTACTGCAATTCTTTTTTGAAAGAAAAAAAAACCATATTCTTCAGACTTATTGTCCAAGTTGGTTGAATTTTTAAGAATTAGAACCCTTTTACATTACTTATTTCATCACTTATTCAAAAGAAATGTGAGCTTTGTGATTGCTTTAAAAAACTTAAAAAAATTTCCTAAAGGATAAGAAAGAAATGATAACTTACAATTTTGATGCAAAGTATAAATGGAGGATCAGCTTTTGTGAAATGAACTATAGGAATTTTGGGTTTAGGAAGAAGCTGTAATAAAATATAAAATATTAGAAAAGCAGATACTGTTTTCAAATGTACACTGAAGTACTTGTCATACATTTGACAAGTAATTAACAATTTCCCAAACATAGTAAACTCCCAAATAGCAGACACTAGGGCTATCCATTATCTAGGAGTCCATCAATTTGCCATGAATTTTCAAATCTTCAATTTGATACTTATACAAGTAAGGTGAACTGTGTAATATAAAATCAATAAAAAAGACAAATACAAGTTCGGAACAACTATTTCTAGTCTTAACTAAGGCAACTGTTTCTGAAAACCCAACAATCCTGTCGGATACTGGGACTTTTTTTTTTTTTTTTTTTTTTTTTGTTCTTGACTTATTGCATTATTACTCAAAAAGTTTCTGAATCAAAAGCATAACGCTTTCAAGAAGTGCATTTGAATGTGCAAAACACACTTTGATCTATCATTTTTCTCTTACTTTTTTTAGCTGATGTTACCGATTTCTTATATATTTTTAAACATAAAACTAATAGATGCAACAGAAAGAGGAAAGATCAGGTTGTTGATATTTTCCGTACAAAAGGTAAGTGTAATAAAATCAAAATCTCAATGTTCAGAATTGGTAAAGATCCAATGCTATTCAGATAAACACTGAATTAAAATATAAACAAACAATGTAAAAAAGAAAAAAGTATGTTTCAGTGACGTATTTACCCTAATGTACTTGTGAGGAACCCCCACGACCATAAGTGCCAAGGGGATATGAAATTGCACATGATAAATGTTTTATAGTTTCATGATAGGTAAAAGGATCCCCAAACCTGTAAATCAAGCGTTTCTTAATTGATGCAAACTTTTTCCATTAAAATGAGTATCAATACCAAAGAAAAAAAAATACATTCATTGAAAATGGAGAAGTTATGTTGAAAAATGAATAAACTAAAAGTACACACTCTGACTTATAACTGGAAGTAAATTTATAGAAACGGGAGGTATAAAATCATGTAACAGAAAAAAGGGAGAATCATTAAAGAATGGAAAAACAGTTAAGTTTTCCTAGAAAAACACTAAAAACGGAATACGAATAAAATTGAAAGAAAATTGTAATTAAGTCTTAAGAAAAAAACTTATCTTTAATGTGTAGTGTTTTTTTTTTTTTTTTTTTTTGTAAAAAAGGAAAAAAAACTTCCAAGTTTTCAAATTTTTAACGTGTAAAGTCAAAAGTGGTTGAGAAATGCTGCACAAGGCAGAGAGACGAGGTACTATGCTGCAAGGTCATACATAGGTCGCTGAACCGATCAGTCTGTTGTAATCGGGAATATGAATGTTTGACAGACATAATTTCAGACTGCAGCTTGAAATATACCTTCCAGGATTCTTATCTTCAGGATGACTTAAAAAATACCTTTGTGACTAGTTTTTTAAGACTGGGGTTTCCAAACTTTTCCTGGAAAAGTTGGGGGGGGGGGATTTATGGGGGAGAGGGGGGCAATGTCCCCCTCCGATCTTGGGAGAACTTTATACATAGTAACAAACACCTTCCAAAACCTTAAAAGAAAAATTCATATATTTTTTTCTTTTTTGAATAGTTCAGAAGAGAAAATGAAGAGAATAGCGACTGTCCTTTACTGGGGGGGGGGCACCGTACATTGTATCACAAGTAGTAACTGGGATGCAGAAATGTGTTGAAAACGACTACTTTGAACTGAAAGCTATTAGGGCAAGTATATAAATGAAAATATCCACTAAACGAGCTATGTATTCAACTACAATACTTAAAATAATCAACGATTATTTCAACAAATTAGTAACAAACAAAGATTTAAAAAAAAAAAACGGATTTACCTATAAACTAAACAAACTATAGCTTAGGGAGAAACTGTACAATCTGGTACAAAATTTCACAGACTGGAAAAGGGCAAATGAAGTGCCTTAAATAATTTTAATTGTTCTCGAGTCCTTGAAACGGATTTGATGAGTCTTTGAAATTCCTAAGCAAAAGGGTGCTTCAATTTTATTTCTTATCAATTGTATAAATTATAAATTGTTCAAATGGGTAGCTCCCTCGCTTTTTCTCTCAAAGGACTGCTGTCAGTTTTGTCAACCCGAAGACAGTTTTTTGCTGTTTGTTATCGTAGTTCACAAAACAGCATCTTGCTATTTTTTCTGAGATTTTGGTAGTCCTAACTACCCCTTATCAGACTTAGATAAAATTAAAAGCTTTCTGCGAACATAAATCCTAACTGTAAAATTTTCTGCAAATAATTATTTTGCCTAACTTACACTTGAATAAAGAATAAAATTTATATTCAAATATGAAAGAGACAAAAAAAAAAAGCACTTTAATTTTTTTTTTTTTTTTTTTGCAATAACATATAAAGTTTGTACTTATTTTTACCAACTGAAGAAAACTGCCAAAACCATTATTTTTTTTCACACATGTGCTTTGAAAGGCTTTTGGAGAAAGGATTTAATAGAAATAAACTGGGGTTATTTTTGACATTCCCTTTTTAAAAAAAATGTTAGCAGTTGAAAAAAAATTTCTGCAGAGTCAAAATTTTTCTGCGAACACGCGCGTTCGCCTATATTATGCAAGACTGCCCCTTATAAGGCTTCAAAATGTAGAATTTTATATCTATTTTACAAAAATTTCTCCACGGGCGGACCCCTTAAAATTGGGTAAGTTGTTGGTAGGTAAAAGTTGTGCAGGCTACAAAACAGACCCAAAACCTGAAAAAGCTTAGGGTCACGGAAATTAAACCAGCCTTGATTATAACTAATATTGCTAAAAAAAATCCTGCCCCCCCCCCCCCCCCCCAGGAACTCAGTCCTAAATCCACATATGCTTTTCCACTAGCGACACCCTTTGAAGAACTAGAATTTTCTTACGGCAACCTAGTCTATTTCTACTATATACATATACATGTCAAAATTTCTTCCGTGGTTTGGAAGCGTAATCAAAACAAATATATTACCAATGCAGCAACAATGTCAACTGTACAAATTTTGTTTTCCAAATGTTCGAAAAATTGACTTTTCATATTGCGGCAGATACCAAGTCAAAAAAGTGGTAGTGATTTTTTGGTGTAATCTTGGAAACCATGTGGTCCTTGAAGCACAAAATCCCGATCTTTAATGTAACACCACAAAAAAATCGCTTCAGTTAGGTTCAGAGAGTAGGGTGGCTATGGAAAGTGATTGTCGTCATAAGAACCTTGTTAAATCCAACAACTAGGAAGGTTGTTATTATTCAGAAAATGGAGAACGTCTCTTAGGCAATGGGGTTTTTCCATCTTATTGAAAAACGAGCCACCATTGCTCATGACATGTTACAGAGAGTGACAAGAATTAGCCTAAAAACTTGATACCTGCCGCATAACAAAAGTTTTATGCATTGAACATTTGGGAAACAAAACTTGTAGTTTATTTCTCCAGTAAAGTCAATGTTGTTGCTGTTTTTATAATATGTTTCTTCAAAAAGCCTATCAAGCCATGGATAGAACTGACTCAAAACCTGGACACCTCACGGCTTCCCTCGACAATTCTTGCATCACCCTAGGATGACACAGCAACCAGTTTGAGAACCTATGTTTTAAGAGCAATATATTTCAGGGATTTTGTCACTGCATTATCCTACAAACTCTGAGAAAATTGTTTTATGCCTAAAATTTTTACCTGGCTCCCCATGAGAGGTCACCATGACCTCCCAAAGAACTTCCTTATTCAGTAAATTTGGCCTGATGATTTGTAAAATTTGGTGACACTATTGTAATTTTTATCTTTTTCTGGTTTTTTTTTCCAAATCATTCAATAAAGTTAGGAGTTTTATTCAGTACTAGCAATACCTGCACGGCTTTGTCCGTAGTAGAAAATTAATCATTTGGTTAGCCTGTATATTTATAAATAATGGATGATGAATTTCTCACCAATTTACTATGTTCATTTGCTTGCCCATGGTAGCATATGGTAGTTTGCTCGTCCACGTTATGGTAATTTGTTCATTCCCATTATGATAATTTTCTCGGTAAAATGTTTTTGAAATTAGAATGGAAAAAGAACAAAATCGAATTTTCGAAAAATCACTTCTAGGTGCTCACAATTATGCTACGAAATAATTCTGTGCCAAATTTCATGAAAATCAGTCACACGATCTAGGCGCCATGTGCGTAACAGACATCCAGAGACAGACTTTCAGCTTTATCATTAGTAAAGAAATTGAGTCTCTCCAAGCATTTAGGTTTAAAGCGCTCCTGCTCTCATTTATACACTTGGTTCTTGTAATTAGTTTGACTGTGTCATAAAGCAAAGGTTAAAGGAAGATATTGAACTTTTTTACTAGAATTATGTCACATTTTGATAAAAACTAAAATGATCATGACATAAGTTTGAAAAGTTTTCAACCTTCATCAAATTTTGATACATGACCTACCTTACTTTCTTCATGGATGTAAACTCCCTTTTCTAACTTCTTAAAGTCAACATCACAAAAGGCTTGTACCTAAAAGTAAATTTATTAAAATTCCCAACCCTGGTTTTTAATACATAAAACAGTACATAAATTATGTCAAAACACAGGTAGATATTAGATTTTTTTAAAGTATTTTTTTAATACTTGAAAAAATAACTAACTTTCAATCGATTAACTTGTGAAAGAGATCGGAAAAACTTCCGGCCTTGTTTTCCTGCATTCCATATCGTAAATTTTTTCCATTTTGTGAGAACATTTCTCTCCAGTTCCTGCATTCTTATTTCCCATAGAGTTTCCCTGTAAAAAAAATCATTACAATATTTTTAATTAATTTTATGATAAAATGTCATATTAAACTTTTTTTAAAGCATTAATAATAGATTTACAGAAATTAAAATTTTTTTGTAAAACATCAGAACTGCAAGTACAAAATTCCTAGAAATAACATAAATGAATCATATTTACATTTTCAACATATTATAAATATAATAATAAGTTGTCCTTAAAACTTTTCAATGTGTAAAAGTTTTTTCCTTGCAGAAAAAAAAAGAATCATATTAAATGCATTTTTAAAAATGAGTACCTTTGAAAGAATGGCAAAAGTTAGCAATGAGAAATAAAAAATAAACCTGTGTTAACACTGGAGCAAAATTATTGATATTAAATACTGTCAATAGGAATAAGTTGTTAACAGATGCAAAACAATAATGTATCAGAGATATGATGTCACTTGGCGCTTAACAAGCAACCCTTGTCAAAGGAAGATGTCTATACCTCACTTTCATACCTTGTGAATATGTAATAGTTAAGCCATAAACATGTGCAAGTAATATCAGTTGAACACAGTGCGAGCCATCAGGGGTGCAGTGGATGCTACACACCAGAGCAAAGAGAGAACTAAACTTACGTACTCTTACTCTTGCACATGAAAACTTGACAGTGTTCTTATCATGGTCAGTATGATGAAAAATGCATTTACTTGTCATCATTGTTGTTGTTGATCCATGAATTTTGACATTCTACAAATTATTCTTAATGAACTTCTGTTATTTGATTCGAGGAACTTGTGACGATCCCACCCAAATAAACTGGAATGATGTGGTACAAATAGGCAACAGATTAAAAAATATATGTAATATTATCTCTGATTTTAAATTAATCTCTACTGATAAAAAACCTTGGAAAAAAAATTTCAACAACTTTGTAAAGTTTTATAACACAGATCTAAATTAACATTGATTTGCTACTATATTTTACTCTAAATGAAAAGGATTTAAAAACAAACCAGACATACTGCAATACATGTTAAATAATAAATATAATGAGTTATTACTGAATCTGTGTCAAACTTCTTTTTAAACTACAAAATACAATGGCAAGTGCTGGGCATTCTTTTCATCAACACTAACTAACTTTGTTAAAACTAACAAAGAATTATCCTCATGCATGAGTGCAGAAAGTTTAAACGCATAGGCGACTCATAGGGGACGGGGGCTGTTCCTCGTTAATACCTGACTAGCTACCACCAACTAGTCAGGTATTAATGACCTTGGAAGGTTTGATCTCATTGAAGAGAGGGGGAAGAAAGAAATATATAGGTTTGGTACTTGTGTTAAGTTAAAATGCATGCATTTGTCTATGTTCAGTAAATTATCTCAGCAAAGAAAGAAAAGGCTGAAAGTGTAAAAGATCATGGATAAGTTGTAAAATGGGTAATCCACCCATGGATAATTTGGAGTCACTGTATGTATCATCTATGCAAGTACAAATCAGCGTCTGCATTTTTAAAGGATTTAAATATTGACATGTCTAAACAATTTTCTTAAAAAACAAAGAAACTATAGTTATATAGTACTCTGTAACTGAAAATGTAGTCGCAGCAAGATGATATCTGTATAAAAGTAAATCTTCTTCAACTCTCAGCAAATTACCTCCTAGTCTTAAGTGTTCATAAAAAAATAAAAGATCTTCTGGTGTCCCCTAAAATAAAATAAAGGTCATTATTGGCTACCTTTTAGCAATAAACTGACAAAAATTATTCAAGACATATTGATTTTTATAAATCATGCCAGTTTAATAAATATTTTAAAGCATTCAAAGACAGTCAAAAGAACTTAAAAGTAAATTTCATGAGGAAAATATATTTGATAAATGTTTAGAATTTCGAGGAACAAATGAATCTCAATTTAATGTTTTAAAGCTTAGGAGATGAGTTAAAGTATGTAATATTTATGCAACATTGAAAATTACCATAAATATGCATTATGTTAGTGTAGAGAATTAGTAGTCAAACTCTTTTATAGTGAGCCCTGATTTAACAAGATCGAGAGTATCAGAAATACTTGAGTAGTACAATGTTAAGTCTATGGAAGCGTAATTTGCTTTGAACGAGCAAAAGGCGCTAAAAGTAAGCAACATTTTTGGAATACATTAAATTTTTATTGAGTTCTAGCTCAGTTTCTACTTTTTTGGAACGTCAACTGAAGGTTAGTGATGAGTCTTGGAAAAAAGTGATGGCTGTCTTAAAAAAATAAAAAAAAAATTGTGGAGTAAAAAGCATTTGAAAATTGAATATTTGTTTAAGTGAATGTCATCATTTTTGAGGAAATTGTAACTCAAATTCCAGTTAATAGACATGAAAAAATAATGAAGCCAAATTTGTGAAGTAAACTACCCTCAACAGACTTGATTGCTTTTGAAGTACAGATAAACTTTGAACATTTTTCAAAGCCAGGAGCGAAAATGAAGATGTGTTTTGAGCTAACAACACAAGAAAGAGACAATAAGACAGTTCAATGGAAATGAATAAACATTTTCGGTAGTGTACAGATACATTTAAAAAAAAACACATGTATGAAATTTTATGATTTTTTCACAAACACATTTTTAGCAAGCACTCCGTTATAAGGAGAATAAATATATGTGCTTGTTATAAGCAAGTTTGACTGTATTATTTTACCTCTGGTTTGTTTTTAGATAACTAGAATACTTCTAATGCGCTTGCACATGTCTACAAAAACAAAATACAGTGAAGCACTGTTTATATGTTTCTCTTTTATGCGCTTTTATCAATTATACATTTTTAAAATTGGTCCCTGCAAAGTCTAATACACATTAACCTATACCTATTATACATTTTTTCGTTTGTACGCTTTTTTCATACAGTCCCTTCAAAAATATATAAACGGTGCTTCACTGTGCTTACTTTCCAGTGCCCCCCCCCCCCAAAAAAATAAAAAACCTGAAGTGAAGAAGGCATCCTGACATATTCTATTACTTATAATGAGCTAAAAGTTCCAGTGTGACCAGTTCTGCTCTGAATCCTAACTCTTTTTCACCTTGCACTACGGGTACATTCATTCCCAGAAACCTCAAAACATTGATATAACTTTCAAGAATGCAATTTTCTTTAAATTGAAAGTTAAGTAAAAAAAAAAAAAATGTGTGCAAGAAATTTACAAAATTTTTGAATGAATTTTACGTTTTGATTAACATAATTAAGTTACTAGTCTCTCTTTCAATGGTATTGGAAATTGATTTACATGCTATGTGAATACATGCTACTGTGCAGTATTGCCTCAACAAAAAAAAAATATATACATATGTTTCATTTAGTTTTGCATCTATTTTTTTTTTTTTTTTTTGCTTTGGTTTTTGGAAATAAATCTACAGTGAAATCCTGTTACAACGAATAACGATGCAACGAAATATCTGTTGCAATGAACAAAACATTCAGTCTCATTTTAAAACCCATTAAGATAATGTATGAACAATGGTGTTCCCATAGGGTATACTCCATATATGGCGTATACTCTCAAACATTTTTCAGACACATAGCGTATACCCTCAAGCTTCAAAAAATTTTCATATTATGACACATTATGGAAATGAACGCGTACACATATTGTGCATATTGTATTACTGGGAGTATACCCTCAGAAAAGATGATGGGAACATCACTGTTTATAAAATAGCTCGTCTCACGAAACAAATTTTTTCAAAAATTTGTTACAACAAAATGTCTTTTCTTAACGTCAGTTTAAAAATTTTTTGCTTAACACTTTTTGGAAAATAAAAATCGTAACGTGAAAACTCTGCTTGTACTTTCGAAACACAGCCATTCAAGATAGAAATCCCCTCATTCTGAAATGTAAGCTAATGTGTGGCAACAAAAGCTTGTCATGCACAATCGATTTCTGTGCATCAAATTTGAGGCAACCTGCAAATTTACAAAGGGATCAGCAAGATATCAGCTTTGCTTGTTGTCAGTATAAGTGACATTCATAAATTAGAATCTTTTATAATGTCCTCAGAGACCAAATCTCTCGTACAAAAGAAAATAACTTTTTTGTGAAGACGATGAATGAATAAAAGGTCAGTGTTCAATATTTTTCTTTTTTTTTTCAGAATAAATAATGTGTTTAATTATATTTTAGCTTGTTAGTAACGGTAAATGTTGCAGATTTAACTAAATTAGAGTAACTTTGCAACATTAACACTTTTATAAAAATAAAGAGAGTTTAACATGATTCCATAATATGCAATATTTAATTGTTCTCTTAGAGTTTGTTGTGATGGGGTTTCACTGTATTAGATTTTTAAAAAAGATAAATCTTTTCCCAAAAATATACTCATAAATGTTTTAAAAATGTGCATGCTTTTTTTTTCAATAACTTAGACTTAAATTCAATTTCTGCAACAAATGTTCAAGGCTCAGCAATCTAATAATGATAGGAAATTACATGAAACACTACAAGAAATCATAAACTTATCTGACTCCTTTTTACAATAGTAATTATAAATACTGAATTACTTATCACACTATCACTTACTTTTCCCTTTTCACTAAACCCTTTCACTTTCTTGAACACACTACGATGGCAGAACCATGTTGGCATGACAATTGTGGGCCCAAATGAAGTATAAATCTAAAGAAAGATGTTCATTGTATTGAAACTACTTTAATGGGACATACTGAAAATAAAATATAAAATACTGAACAAAGGAGCATAAAAATACAATATTTTGAGATACAAAATCATAAAACTTCAAATCATTCAGCAGTTATGAGCATGTTTTAAAAATGATCAAAACAAATCATGTTTGTACATAAAAAGTAGTCGAAAACTTTGTACTGCATAGTGAATAAAATATGACAACGTATATAAAGTACAAATTCAAAATGAAAAAAGGTTAAAAAACCAGCAAACAGCTGTTTCGGCACTCTAAAATACAAGTGCCATCATCAGTGCAATTAAAAACGAAGACAGGTTCAACCCGACTAAAACACAGTCGAGGCGAACATTGGAATGAGAGACGAGTTGTAAAAGATATGAGAGCAGTACCGGAAACAATGACGTCAAGGTTACGTCAGAACTACAGAGGACAGTTGCACTCAGGAGAAAACGTCACGGACAAAAAATAAATCAAATAACAGACTTCCAAACATTAGGAAAAGGGGGAGTGCTAGACAAATCATTGACGATTAAATTAGCATTTTTCCATATGTAATATGACTCCCAAAAATCTAAATCATGAATGGACGAACACTCGTGAATATCTTTGGCGGAAGAAAAAATAAAATTATGGTCACAAGACCAACAATGTTGAGCAATAGAGGAGCGTTTGAGATCCTGTTTTTTGACGTAATTTTCGTGTTCTTTTATCCGGAATTTGAGGGATCGTCGAGTCTGCCCAATGTAGGCTAATTTGCACTGGCAGGAAACACTATAAATACCTCGTAGGTAATTCAGTTCTGATGAAAGTAAATTGGAATTTGAACAAATGGCTAAAGCACGGTAAATAAAAGATCTGAAAGCAGCCAATTTTTGTTTAGGAGGGTGAACGGATAACTTGTGGGGAGGAAGAGAAGCAGCAAAGGATTTACGGAAAACAGTAGTTGTAAATATATTGTTATGACGAGTGATGGACACATCAAGAAAAGAAATATGATTTCCAGATTCCAATTCAACAGTAAATTGAATATGTGGGTCAATAGTATTTAGGATGGATAAAAGGTTATCAAGGTTACTGACCGACGAGTCCAAAAGCACAAAAATGTCGTCAACGTACCTGACGTAAAAATCAAATTGTATAATTTTAAATAATTTAAGTTCGAAATAGTGCATGTACAAATCACTTAGAATTGGACTCAAAGGGTTGCCCATAGCAAGACCTTCAGTCATACGGAAAAAATTACCGTCGAAAACAAACGTGTTTAGTTTTAAGCAAGAACGTGTTAAAATGCATAATTCATTGATCTCAAAATCGGAAAAGTGATGTTCAGAACCTTGACAAATGGGGCATTTATAGTGTTTCCTGCCAGTGCAAATTAGCCTACATTGGGCATACTCGACGATCCCTCAAATTCCGGATAAAAGAACACGAAAATTATGTCAAAAAACAGGATCTCAAACGCTCCTCTATTGCTCAACATTGTTGGTCTTGTGACCATAATTTTATTTTTTCTTCCGCCAAAGTTATTCACGAGTGTTCGTCCATTCATGATTTAGATTTTTGGGAGTCATATTACATATGGAAAAATGCTAATTTAATCGTCAATGATTTGTCTACTCTTGCACTCCCCCTTTTCCTAATGTTTGGAAATCTGTTATTTGATTTATTTTTTGTCCGTGACGTTTTCTCCTGAGTGCAACTGTCCTCTGTAGTTCTGACGTAACCTTGACGTCATCGTTTCCGGTACTGCTCTCATATCTTTTACAACTCGTCTCTCATTCCAATGTTCGCCTCGACTGTGTTTTAGTCGGGTTGAACCTGTCTTCGTTTTTAATTGCACTGATGATGGCACTTGTATTTTAGAGTGCCGAAACAGCTGTTTGCTGGTTTTTTAACCTTTTTTCATTTTGAATTTGTACTTTATATACGTTGTCATATTTTATTCACAAATCATGTTTGCTTCTTGTAAAATATGTCAATATGTTCGATTTTTTTTTTTTCAAAATAATTTTTTAACATGAAGAAATTTGTGTTGAGTAAACTGCTCCCTCCCCCCTCATTCTCACTAAACACTGTTGATTAAAATTGGTAATGAAAATACTGACATTGCAGGCAAGGAACCTGCGATGAGGTATTATCAGGCAAAACTTTTTCGGAACAAAAGTTCATTCTCTCAAAAGAAACAGAATTTATTTTCCTTAACTTTCATTCACTCTTCATTGCAAACTACAGACTTCTGTCACATAAAAAGCAGATAATTTTGTCAACTGGCAATATCTCATTTGGTATACATTTAAATTGTCTAGTAAAGGTTTTGTCACAAGCCTTATTAAAATTCAAATGAACATGAAACGCCTGCTGATTTCATTGACTGTTCAAAACCTTCCACCACTGCCTGGTAAATACCGACTGGCTCATAAAATTCATTCTGATAACACTAGATGGTTGCACCGTAATCAAGGGTCACAGCAACATCAGTTTTACCCATCTAAAATTTTTATTACTTAAGAGCCATTGTCTGTAAGAATCAGGCAGTTTAAAGCATTTGTAATTGTTGACATTTTTAATTTTTTTTCTTTTCACATATGTTGTTCCTTATCTTAAATGTAATGTAAATCCGAAATTAGAGCTTTGTCAGACTCACCGTTTTTGAGAAAACAATTTCTTTTGTTTAGGGGGCGTGGCACATTTTTGCCGGTTTTTCAAATTTGCAGATTTTAATGTGCTTGTTGCTTGAAGTACTTTTATAATGACATGGATTTTTTAATTCCATATTACTATATGGTCTTGTTAGATACTGTTACAGCTGTCAAATCGCAGACACTACGAGGGCGACGCCCACAAACTCCGTTTAAAAATGACCGAAAATGATTTTTTTTCTGTATTCAAGGCCAATTTTCTCAAAGCGCCTTCATGATGACACCAACATTTTTAGATCATTTTCTAGCCACACTTACATACATCAAAAATATGTATCAAAATCGGTGTCACTATAAGGGCGCCAGAAGATACTTTATTCGATAAATTTCACAAAAACACAAATATTTAGAATCTAATTACAACTGTCGCCCTCATAGCAGATATCTGATACTACATTAGGTTGATAACCAACATGTTTGTCTAACATTTGCACAAAAAAAAATCGGTGTCACTCCTATTATTTTTGGAAATATAATCGTTCCAAGTTAGTACATAATGGCATTTTTTTATATTTATTTATTTAATATTTTCACACCCAGATTTTTTTTTTTTTTTTTTGAACATATTTATTTTTAATTTAATACAAAGAAGTGTGTGTACCTTATAACATAAACAGCTTTGGGAAGCAAGCAAGTCTTTTTCTTGAATAGAAAATGCCCGTTTTGATATAGGTACCAGGTGGATCTATTGTGCATAACATGTCTAGACTATTATACCAATACTCGTCTTGTTTTTCCGGTCAAACAAATTTATTTATTCCAATTGTTCTTGACATGCATTTGATCTAAACTTGCAAATGGTCAACTTCTACTATTTTTCTGGGATACCATGTTTTCCCATGCTTTAGTGCTACAAAATTAGCAGTTTTCAATAAGAGATGACCGTCTTTCTGAAATTGGTTTGATTTGATTCTTAATGTTTTCTTCGTTTTGGTCTACGTTATCCTCAAATTCAGTTTCAGATTCTGAATGTTCGCTTTCTTCAATATTCTCATTTGATGTATTGAGAATGCATTCGTTTTTTTTTTGTTTCTTCCATCGAAAAAAAAGGGATAGGATTTGTTTCATAGTACAATACTCTGAAGCAACGAACAGTTTTTCCCCCGTTACGAACTGCATTTCTCATCTAGTGTGCAACTTGACAGGGATGTTGTTTTTTCCCAGTATTTTCACCAATCGTAAATTGTTCTTATAAATACTCCTGCTTTGAAGTGAACATGAACTGAGCTCGTAAAGATAGGGATAAGCTAAAGAACAACACAGCTGGTTTAAATAATGGCTTTAGTTCAGCTGATTAAAAAAATTAAAAAATAATTCAACAAATTGAGAAAATACTTACACAAATAATTTAAAAATGTTTTGGAAAAAATACAAATTACTGCAATCAAATCCTGTTTTAATGAAATCCAAGGGACCAGCAAAATCATTTTGCTGTAACCAAATTTCATCGTACCGATTTCATGAATGTTGGCATTGTTCCAATGCAATTTGAATTGGACTATTACTAATGTCTTTGGTAAAACGAGATTTTTGTTGCAACACTTTACTGAAACGGGATTTGACTGTATGTATTATAATTTGCATTAAGAAATTGATGACTTTCAGTTGATAATAATTATCTAGCAATACATACAGTTGGACCTCCATATATCGAAGTAGCAAATTGTCGGAAAAAAATTCGATATGTAGAAATTTCGATATATATAGAAACGATCTTATTTTATCATAAAAATCTCCTAAAACATTAAAATTAAAGCTAATTTTTGTGCATGAAACCCAATTTATAATTTATACGAGCATCGGATTAAACGAAAGTTAATGACTGAAAAATTAACAGAAATTACATTTTTGTGCCTTCATACATCTTCATTCTTTGGCAGTTTAACTTGATTCGCAACATGAGGGGATTTCCGTTTTGACAATGTAATTGAGAGAAAAGTAAAAAATCAATCTACTTAACTTGAATGATTTTTACTGAAGCTAAAAAGACTAGGAATGATAATCAACAGACAGATAGGATAATTTGAAACTGATTTTACAGTGTTACTGATTACAACTAAGATTTAAAATAAACTTGAGGGAATTTAAGAACTCCAGAACGAAACAACGACCTATCTACACACCCCTCAAACCTAGATTTCTTATGAGTTTCTTAGCAACCTTTAGTAAACATAATTTTCTCCCTTAACCTTCATTTTTCATGAGACAAACAGTCTAAAGTGAAAAAAAAGAAATCTACGAATGTCTCGAAAAAAATTTCGATATATAGAGATTTTTTCGATATATAGAAACAATTTTTCTATGTAATGAAGATTAAAATTTGCTGGGATTTCGATAGATAGAAAATTTTAATATGCGGAAGTTCGATATATGGAGGCTCGACTGTAGTTATTCAAATTATTGGTGTCCAATCTTTACTCCGAGAAGTTGACCGTGATCTGCTATCTTTAGTGTTGGAAATCAAAAAACAATTTATAGGTCCTTTCAAAACAAAATTCTAGCTGCAAACCAAACTGATTCTTAGCCAATCAAATTACTTCTTCTCCTCCCTTTTATCTTTTTTTTCAACATCCCTTTATGCCAGGACCGATTTCTTTAACCAATCTGCCACTGACCAGGGGTCTCCTACCTTTTTCACTCGCAGGCCACATTGTAAATTTTTGGATAAGAGGCGGGCCGGTCCAACAATATTTTTGCTCAGATGGTCTATTTAGCGCAACTCCCCCCTCCTCCACGATACATCACGAATATATATAGATTTTTTTTTTTTTAATTAAGCGCTCAGCTGTGATTTTTGAACATTTCTGGGCTTGCTTCTAAGTTGCTATATTTCCTTATACATATTTGCTGCTCGCTAAATTAAATTATATTTTAAGTGCCCGTAAATCTCTAATAATATAACGATAGGGAGTCTTATAAACCTTATAAAATTTAGAATAGTACAGAAAACTGAAATAAAAAGGATTCTTTGTCACAAAATAAAGTGAAGTTTAAAAAAAAAAGAAAATGCTACTGAGTGAGTGATTCAAGACAAAATTATTGCAATGTAATACAAATTTATTTTGTTGAATTAATGAAGATTAAAAAATTAGAAATAAATGAGACCTCAATATGTGTAAAGCTTTTAAAATATTTAAAACGTTAAAAAAATAACGAGAAGATTGCATTTGTTTACTGCTTAAAATTTCAGTCTAATTCAGGGACAAACTTCATAGCCCCGATCATTAAGAGGGATTTAAAATGTTCGACTGATAAAGAAGATCTATACTTAGATTTAGTATACCTTAATTTTGAAAATGTCTGTTCACATTTGTAAGTGGATACAAAAAGAGAAAACATAGCTCTAGCATGATTTTTTCAGTTCTTAAAATCTTTTTCTGGTAGAGAACTGTGAAATGGAAGTAGGTTACCATTCTTGTGGCATTCTACAAAGCTTTCTTGAGTAAGTCTTTAGTTGCTAACTCGATGATCTCCAGTTGCATATCAGAAGGCACCTTGTCAATATCACACTTAAAAGGGTTTTGAAATGGTTGAATCTCTTCAAAGCGGGTTTCAAACTTATGTCGTAGCTGAAACATGACTTCCAAAACGTAATCCTTGGGAAAGGTAGCAGTGCATAGTGCATTTAAGTTTTTACATGTTTCAAAGTAAATCCTAAATGCTTTTCGAAAAGTATGAATTTTTGTCTGAAAGCTTTGACATGATAGTACAAGTCACAAACCGAAGAGTTTTCACCTTACAATTTCAAATTCAGAAAATTAATATGCGTCGTGAGATCAACAACGTAGAGAGTTTTCATACAAATACACTGTTAGAAAGTTAAGGTAAAAGACGACGCTGTTCAGTCACACAGGAAAAAATGTCAATCGCTTCTCAGAGTTCAAAAAACCGCCTGAAAAATTGCCTCTGCTCAACCAGCGAATTTCACAATGGTACGGTACATCTGGGTAAACGCTGTCAATTTCAGCAAGAAAATTTTTTAATTGACTCTGTTTGAGGGAAATTGTAGTGAAGTTAACTGTTTTGAAAGCTACGTTCATTACTTCAGCTACTTTCAAGTGTTTCCCACACAAGGCTTGTTGATGGATAATGCAGTGAAAAAACAAGGGTTGAACACCTCCAACTGTTTTTATGAAATTGGAAATGTTTCCAACACTCCGATTTTGGGACCACACATATTTTTTTTTACCATCTGTAGTAACACATTTGGGTGTTTAATATCAAGCCCAAAATTAGAAATGGTTTCACGTATTTTTCCAAAAATTTTGTCCCAGGTCACATTACTCTCCAGGAAATGCCCAATGCCTGGGGACTTCCAGGAGAATGTGACGCGGAGAAAAGAGATTTGTTCTCGGAAAGAGCAGAAACAGAGATGGGTGCTGTACGCGTAGTTAACGGTAAAAACTGATTAAAAAACGATTAAAATAACAGGTAAAAAGATTTTAAATAATTATTGGAAATTAAAAATAATGTCTCAATTATATTTCCAACGAGACTGTCTCTGTTCCGAAAGAAAAAAAAAGTTTGTAGGCTTTCCGTGGGCCAGAAAAAGTCTGTTCGCGGGCCGAATCCAGCCCACGGGCCGTAGGTTGGAGAGCCCTGATCTAAACAAAGCCGCATAAAACAAAGTTAGCAATTTACAGTATATAACAAGTGGAGGAAATACATGTTGAGAATTTTTGCTTTTATTTTTATGAAAAAGTAAAATTACACCCTTAGTTGAACTCTTGAAGTAAAATACTACAGTTGAACTTAAATACTAAATGCCAAAAATCCACGAATTTGTTCATATTAGCCGTTATTCGAAAAAATGGTGAATAAGTGACAGTGTGAAAGAATAAGAAAATGATATCTTAATATGAATTTACGTTTGAGATTATTGCTATTAATTATTGCAAATAGCAACATTGTAATTTATGACCATTAGTGCATTCAGAAAATTTATTTCCTAAAGTTAAATGTTTTTTTTTGGGGGGGGGGTGAATGGAAAAAGAAGATTAAACAATGACAAAAAAGATTGCAATCCATAACAGCTGATAGACAGTTTTATCTTCAAGCAAATTGACGTATGTACAGGTAAACAAGTGTACAGGCTTTTGTCTATACAAAAGACAGAACATTTGCTTCTTGATACATAATGAGCCTTCAACAACCTCTCAAAATGATGAACAATTTCTAAAAAAGAAATTCCCAATATTCAATCATGAAATTTTTTAGTGAAGTGGTCAGAATTTAGAGTTCATTTTAGCCAAAACTTTCATTTTAATGTACTTATTACGCATCAAATTTTAAATTTAGTTACATTGAAAACCAAACTTCATGAACAAAATGTTTGTGTTGGACATGGTTTTATATTAACAGTGGTCGTATTAAGAGAGTTCAACTGTATTTGTAAAAATGGAAGAAGGAGAAAAAGACAAACCTGAATATAAAGTTGCTTAGATTCTAAATTATTTGCCCATTGAACATATCTTGGAGTTGAATCGGGAGGTTCTCGATGAAATTGACACCCAACTATCTGCAATCAATACATAAAATGTTAATATGTAGGTATAAAACATTAAACAGGAATTTGCATAGTTTTTTTATTGATTGAGTCTAATAATAGTTGCATATAAGCATCTATATTTCCTTTTTTCCCCAAATTTATGCCATGATATGGTTTTCCCAACCTAAAGAAAGGACGGTTTTAATGGGAAACAAATTTATTAGAAAGCTCTAAAAAGCATTGATTTTGCATTTGTTAAAATTTTCAATTATTGTTGGCTTCATAAATCAAACAGAAGGAAAAAGGAGAAATTCCTTCTTTTTTGTTCCAAAACAACTCAACATGTACAGTATGGGACCTTAAATTTGGAAAGCTTGGGGCCGTGACTTTTCCAGAAGAGGTAATTTTCCGGATTTTAGATCCTAGCTCAAATAATAGCAAAAATTATTGTAATATGTGATATTTGGCACATCTTCCCAGGTTCCACTAATGTGTGGGCGAAATTTCTTCTTTATCTTGATAAATCTCAATCAAAGGTGACTTTAGTATGTTAAAAAGAAAGTCAGAGATCATTTGCAGCGGTATATAATCCGCGGATGTTGTTTTTTAACACTATGCATAACACAATTTGACGATCCGTACAATAAATAAATGCAAAACATAGCTCTGCATTTTCGCTCAGCATGCTTTGTGTTGTTTACGGATGATAAAATAAAAAGAGTTATCCCTAACTGAAAGCGGATGCTAAGAGATTGCTGCACAATTACAACTAAAAATTCATTTACGTATGACACGAAAAAACGTATAAATAAGCTGAAAGTAGTACGGAGCTTTTATAACTAATACTTGTATGTTCACAAATTTGAACACTTAAAATTTTTAAAAAAGGATTTTGGAATTCCAAAATAAGGGTCACATACTGCACTTAATCTTAATTTCGGCATCTTAATAGAGCCATTTTTTAAAAAAAAATTTAAGTCCATGAATCATGCTTATTATAACAAAAAAACAAAAAAGATTCCAAAACCAAAGAGGCTTAGTGAGAAATCCCTCAAGCAGAAAAGCAAATTTTGACACTTGGAATTGTAAATAGAAGCAATCAGAATTTGTTTTTGATTTTATACAGACAGTCATGATTAAATAATGGAAAATATCTTTTAAACAGAAGACAATTTTCTTACAGAAGTTAAGTGTTTATTTTCAAAGGAGGGCAATGAACTCCCTTGTAGTCAAAAGACTGGCACAGGAAAGAAGGGCTGTGGAGTTGGAGTCGAAGAGTTGGAGTTGTTTGAAAACATGCCGAGAAAATGGGTTTCTTTTTTTTTCTTTAATTTTCACTGACTCTCCTTGCAATTTTTAAAGAACTGACTACATAAAATGGGATTTTTAAGTCATCTCACTTTAGATATTGCAACTACAGGATAATTTAATTTTCCAACTGAACTTCTAATGTTGTATGCACCTTAGGTTTGTAATAAAATACAATGCGAAAATTTCATAAAAAGGAATTAAAATTTCAATCTCTGTTTAGGGGTTCCCCCCCCCCCTTCCCATGAGAGGGGGGATTTGAAAAATAAATAATTAAATAAGCCGGAGTCGGACATGTCAAAATCCAGGAGTCGGAGTCGGCCATTTTTCTTCAACTCTGCAGCCCTGCAAGAAAGTAGCTGCCAAAAATGCAAAAATTAATGCAAGTTTAATTCTAAAATACAATGCTCATTCTTTATGTACTATAATTTTCAAGTCAATTTTCAATTTTTTAAAAGATAAGTAATCTTAACTATTTCGCTTTGCTCACCTTACATATTTATGAAAATATGTGTATCTGTCAAATAAAAGTAATTTTTTTGTGCTTGAATTTCCCAAACTGACTGGATTTCCCCCAAATTTCTGTTTATTACCAATCAAGCAAGTTAGAAGTTCTACTGCATATTGTTTGATTTATGTCTATCTGTAATCTCTGCTCAGCATTTCATATTTTTCTAACAAATATTCAAAAAAATATTTAAAATAAAGTATTTGAATGTAATTTGAGTTTCAATCTTTATTTCTGAATCCAGAATTTCTCCAATTAAGACAACATGTGTACTTAATTCATCTGAGAGGGTTTTCACTCAAGCCTGTTATTTAGATGGGTTTTGGGGGGCGGGGAGTTCAACTGCTTCCCTAGCTTTGAAAAAATAATGCTTTTACACAGAAGAGGGCATAATTATTTTCCGATAAAAATTACGATGAGTATACACCTTTTGTACCTCCCCGCCTCCTGGAAAAATTCGAAATAATGTGCCCGTTTTCACTGGTTTTTCTCTTACTTACTGCATCATCTCTAGAACAGCAAGCTTCATACTGCTTCCTAATTCTTGATCTGTTCATAACATCATCCTAAAAAATAATAAGAATTATGTATGAGTATTAAGCAACACTAAAACGTTTGAGTTATAGAGAATACTTTTAATAGTAATCTAAAAGGAAAACATATATTTTGAAAAAGGTAATCTAAAATTCCATAAATTCTTTACTTTCTCCCCCCTTCCCCCCCCCCCTTTTTTGAGCAATTACAAATTGTTTATTATCCTCACTTATTATCCATCACCAAAGTTGATGTTGCTCTGACTTTTCAGATTACCGAGATTACAAATTGCGGCGGTAGTTTATAATATTTATTTTGAGAGTGAAATTTTCGTCGCCATAGTTTCAGAACATATGCCTTTTGATTTTATTCAAACATTTTTTCAGGGCTTAATTCAAGTAGACTTAAAAGTTATAAAAAAAATTTTTTTGGGGTAAAATTAGTTTTTTTTTCAGGAAAAAACATCTTATAAATGAACTTAAACACAGCAAAACTTCATTTAAAGATAAAATTTTCAGTTTACTAATTCCAATCATTTAAGATTGATAAGAAAGAAAAATACATAATGTTATACGTTGTAAATAATCTATGTGAGAAGTGCACTGGTGGATATCAGCCATAAAATTTTCATCTTCATTACCGCATCCTAATCACCATTTCTTTTTTTATGGACATGTCTCATACTACCTATTTTAGAAAATCAGCAGTCATAATATGATGAGGGCAAATTTCTTAGCAACATCCATTCCTTTCCCCCATTTGTAGAAACAAGAAAGTCCTATCGCGATTCGTGATTGCGAAACATCATTTGAATTCAAGACATCAAAATTCAAATGACTGCTGGATGCTGATTTTTTTTTTTTTTTTTTTTTCCTTTCAATCATTGAAATCAAAATATTATCAGTTATCAATACAAAAATAAACTGTAATTTACGCTTTAAAAAGATATTATCCTGCCCCCTTTTTCAAAGATGAAAATATTTTTAGGGAAGCATCTGGTTTACAATTGAATGTAGTTAAAAATGAACACATTTTGCGCACTTTGGAAATAAGATTCTAAAAAACGTGCATAAAATGGAAAGTTGTAAAAATTATTTTATTCAAAAACAGATGAAAGTGTTTCAAACTTCATGGCTAAATAAAAATTCCAACAATTATTAAAAATATATAAATCAAAAAATAATAATTTGATATTGAAAAATAATAATCTGTATTATTTATAACTACAAACAATATGTTACGAATAGAGGTAAATTATTTTTCAAAAAGCATTTGTAACCTTAATTGGCATTAGTTTTTTTTCATTCATTCTTTCCGTCTTGCAACAAGATCTGTCAGCAGAAGAAGCAAATTACCTGTAGTAATTAAACTCCCGGCACTTTGCTTCATTCTCTTCCTTTTCAATATCAACTCACGTCAGAATTAGTTGTTTCGGTGGCTCAGTGGAGTCTTGTTTGTTTTAGCCGATAGCTTCGGCTTTTCGTTCTTAAATGCAATTTATAGCTCTGTTGTTGTTGTTGTCATGTGCCAACTAATCTGGCAATTTGGCGTGTGGTGCTTCACTTTTCAAACTGCACCATAATTTGATGTGAATCCCGACTTCTACAGTATACACATGCCATAAGGACCCGTTTATAGGGTAGGCAACCATTCACACAAAGAGAGGACAAGGACAGGAGAGAGAAAGTATGTCCATGCTTGAGCCGGGATTTGAACCCTGACCTTCCTGTCACAGTCAGACTTCTCTGACCACTAGACAAGGCAGGCGGCAATTCGTCGCTCTAAATGATTAAAATAACGTTTCAGGCATTGACTTAGAAGGTATGCTTCAGAAGTCATTCAAAGTACGATGAGTTACTTAGTTTTGTAAATAGCTTATTTTTCAATATTTCATTAAACATGTCATTGTATATATCAAAGCCATATTAAACAAGTGTTTTTAACTTTGTCTCTTGATGTTTCACGAAGTATTGACATAAGATGCTTTTTCAAGAACTATCGCACGTCCTGGTTGAGCTTCCACTAAATGTTCATAGACTGAGCACTTTTAAAAGCTCATAGTTTAACACAATACAAACGAAATCAATATCATAAAAAATTGGTCTTAAAAATGTACTTTTAATAAACTTAAGCATTTCAAATCCACAGCGTTGAATGGCTCCATGTATCTTACTGCAGTAAGCTTAACATGGAAGTAGACATTGTTTTCAAAAGCAGCACTACTATAGGTTTAATATAGGAAAAATAGGGGAAGAGGAGGGAATTAAAGGATTTTCTTTTTTCCGTATTAAGTCAGCAATAAGTATAAGAGCTCAGCTCATTTTTGTTTTGTTTTTTAAATCACCATACTTTAAGCAACATTATTTTTTAAATTATCACAATGAAGCAGATATTTCAAACCTCTAAACCAGTTTAAAACATGGATAAAACTACACTATGTTTTTGAATGCTAAAGTAGCCTTTTTAAATATATTTTTTTCTATGCTTCATTTTCAACTAATACGAAAAAATAATTCAATAAAATATAAAATTCAAACTTGTTTTGAAAAAAGAACAACTTTATTGATTTATGTTAAACTGTGAGCTTTTAAAAGTGCTCAGCTTATTAACTTTAAGTGGAAGCTCTCAACCAGGATGTATGATACTTCTTGAAAAAACATATTTATCTTGTGCAACATCATGAAGAGCCAAAGTTAAAAAGTAACTTGTTTATTATGGCTATGAAATATACAATGACATGTTAAAGGAAATATTGAGAATACGCTCTTTACCTCTTTACAATATTAAGTAGCTCATTATACTTTAAATGACTTCTGAAGCTAACATTCTAAGTCAAAGTATGAAACGTTAAACATACTGAGCTATGATATTCATGCCAAGAGCAGTAAGCTGAAGCAATCGGCAAAAACGGACAGACTCAACTGAGCTGCCGAAAGAAAACAACCAAGTCTGACTTGGGTTGAAATTGAAAGGGGAGAGAATGGGGCAAAGTGCCGGGAGCTTAAATGCTACTGTCAATTTACATGGTCTTCTGACGCGATCTTGTTGCAACAAGGAAAGAACGAATGAAGAAAAACTAATGCAAATTAAGGTTGCCAACACTTTTGGAAAATAATTTACCTCCTTTTATAACAATTTATATAAAACAGATTATTATCAAACAAACACAAAAAATAATTTCAATTCTTTTTGAAATGCATACAATTGGAAGACTTTTTGTAAGGATGCTGGATGCACCCATAAGCAAACTGGTCAATTATAGATTACCAATTAATTGGTAAAAGGGATTTCGCTGTTGATTAATTATAATGATGATGGTTTTTACTACAATTTTGCTATTAATTTGTTTTTCAGTTATAATTTTGACTTTTCAGCATTAGCTACACAGTAAAACCTTTATATTATAGACACCTACGAGGACATAAATACTGTCTGATTTAAAGGGACCTAAACTAAGGATACAAAAGTAAATACAAAACTTAACTCATAATAATCGAATTATTACAGAATAAGTAGTTATACCCATTCAAAGAAAACTTGCTTCATGATCAAAAGCGATACTGTCTTAATCGGAGAAAAATAATGAAATGGAGTACGCTTATCGTATGCTTTAATTCCAGGTTTAAAAGAAATAAAATAATTTTTAAAATATCCCATGAAAGTACATAAACATACCCATATTAGTTTTGTAAGAAAAAATGTAATTAAGGTTTATTGCGAGTAATTTTTGCTCTTCATATAGTCATGATAAATTTTAAGCTCATGTGATAATTTTACTCCTGCCATATTATCATTTCTTACAAAGTAAAAATGTCTTAATTCATCAATGTATATTTGAGCATCACAAAAGCTTCAAATCTTCATCTCTTCTGAAGATGCTTCCACTATCCGAGGATCATCAACTTCTCCTTCACTTTTGGTTTCGGTAAAAGTTATGCTTTCAACTATTTTCTCCATTTCTGAAGAATTTATCCAACATTCAACATCTCTATCAATATCAGCAAATTCATCCCCATTAAAAGCCTTTTCAGTTCTGAGGCAAATTAATTTTGTTAGTTCAGTAATGGGTTCTTCCGCCATCTACTATTATTTTCTCAGCAACTGGTAGGTTTTCTTTAAATCCAGCTTTGAGAAAACAGCTGTTGACAGTTATCTTGATTTTTCCCAAGCTGCATTGATCCTCGTAGGGGTTGTGTTGAACAACCCCCAGTTCAATATGGAGGAAGTGAACCCTAATGTAGAATTTTTTCCAAATATTTTTTTTTCTTTCAAAGAGAAACAAGAGAAGTTTTGCAGAAATTATCTATAGTTGTCTGTTTTAAAGAAAAAGGAATCTTTTGACAAATAAATCTGTATCAGTGTCCACTTTAATAAGGGGACATTTAATGGTTTAACCATATAAAATGGACGTGACTAAAAAGATAATGTCTGTAATGAGGAATGTCCACTTTGAAGGAGTTTCAGTTCAACAAGGTTTCACTGTAGTTTGCTCTTTACTGTGAGCAATGGTTTGGTTTCCTTCATCTCCATAATTTTTCTTAAAAACATTTCAAAATTCGACTGAAATTTTATAAACTAATTTTCTTATTATTGTTGATAAAATTAGATTCTGTTATTAAGTAGACATGAAATTTCAAATGTTTAGTAAGTAGACTGTTGTCTATAATCATTTTTAGACTAATATTGGTTTTTTAACTACTAGTAGCCATTCAATGCAGACCTTATATCTTTACAAAAATTATAAAACAGTCTTAAAGCACAATGATTTAGGTAAGGTGTGGAAAAAGTATTAACACATGAAATGTGGGCAGCATTGTATATATGAGGCAGTGAGAAGCAAAGGGATGTAAGGGCTAAAATTAAAAATTTGGAAATAACCAGTAAAAATGGTAGGAGAACCTCTCCTCTGTCTTGGGGCAAGAGATGGAACTAGTAGTCCAGGTGGGTGCTGAAATACAGCATGATTTAGAAAAAAGCTCCAATGAAAGCCTACCTGAAATCTGAACTTCGAACACATTTTTCTCAAAACTTTAAAGCTAAACTTTAAACACCAAGTAAGAACAATAAGCAATCGTGATTGCTCAAAAAAATACATTCTTCAGAGTGTTCATAAAACTTTTAAAAAATCAAAATATTGTTTGTTTTTTTTTTTTTTTTCAATGAAAAGGGTAGCGATTTTAAAAGAAAATTATGAAACATATTTTATATTTGTATGCATGAACAGTGAACACAGTATCTAATTTTTCTTTATTAAGTTTGAAACAAGAGTCTATTATATGTTTGGGGGGGGGGGGGGGCAAATGCACATGAAAATATCTCATAACATCCTACTATTTTTGAAAATATATGCATTAACTTCAAAAATATGCTTTTAAATGATAGCTTCAACCTTTTATAAGTTTATAAAAAATAGGTAACCTCTTGTAGTAGAAAATTATTTTTTCTATTATTTATGAACTCATTCAGCATAGTTCCTAGTTCTAAGCATACTTTAAACAATTTTAGTTGAAATTAAAAAAACTTTCAACGATCAATCAGAGAAAACTTGCTGATTATAAATAATCAATAAAGTGACCGATTTTGGTTGATTACCAAGTATTCACTGCATCCCTAACTTTAAGGATATATTGTAAGCCTATTGGTCAAAATTCTAATTCTCGAAAACCAGATTAATCATTAAAACATACTGTTAGAATTATTTAACTTATTTATTCCTCGTACGTACATTTACATTTGAAACTTTACATTTTCATATTCTTTCTTATATTTAAAGTGATAGATGTCACTGTTAACCACAAACTGAAAACTCGGAATTATGCAAATTAACTGTCCACAAAAAGCAAAGGAAACTTGGTATTTCTTTCAGGGTTGTTTGGTTTAAACCGTGGTTTAAACCAAGTGGGGTTTTTTTAAACCATGTGATTTTTTTTAACTTTTTTTTGAAAAATTTCATTGTCCCCCCCCCCAAAATGTCTTCATAAATTTTACATATTATTGCAAAGAGTAAAATCTACTTAATGCAAAGTAAATAGCAAAGCTTTATAGATAAATTAGATTTGATAAATTTAGAAAGAAGAATTAGAATTTTTTAGAATTTTTTTTTAAGGTAATGCAAGTTTGCTAAATAGCTTTTCTTCCTTTTTTTTTTAAATCTATGCAGCTTTCGTATTAGGTACATATATTTATACAAGGCAAAACAACTAAGTTTTTCTAAAATTACATGGGGAAAAAATACAAGTACTTCTTTTATAATTTTTTAAGTATCATTATTTTTTACGTTTTGCATTTCAAAATAGTCTAAAAAGCATATTTCAACCAAAACTTCATATACTACCTAGTTTGCTTGATTACTTAAGATTTACTGAGATACATTATGTACCATTGAAGAGATGCATTTTGCAAAAATATCTTAACACTAGAATATTTAAATGACAAGAGAAAAAAAATATCTAAAGAAGTCCAAGAACACCTAGAGTAGTTATAAAATTGCGCTTATCCTGCACACTTTTGCATCTCTGATAAACGATCAGTCAGAGCAAAGAAAAAAATGTATAAATCATGAAAACAGAAAACATTCATGTTTCTCTGCTCGTATGAAAATTTTTTAATGCCTTTCAAAGAACTTTTTCGATCCCAATATAATAAAAGAAGTCTCATGTATGAATGATAGAATAATCAATAAACATTAAATTTTTATGAGTCTTCATTATTAAAATATGTTAAAAGAGCATTTTCATTTAAGTTTGTACTGAGTTTTTTAATTAAAACGATTTTTCTTTCTTTGATTTAAAAAAAAAAATGTATCCCTAAATGCATCAAACCTGGAGAAGCAATGTCTACAATGGAAAACATAATGATTTTCTTAAAATCTACTTCTCCTGTTTCTATAATTGTTGTCACTGATACATTAGGTAAATAAATTAAACAATTTGTAACTTTTTTTTTAAATCTTTAAACAAAATATGCGTTGGTCTTTTGATTTTTAAAGTTGTATAATATACATCTGACTTATATGATTAATTTGTAGATACTGCAAAATACTTTCCATGTTTAAGAATGCGTGATTTTAATTTCACTTTTTTATTTATAGTAAATAGCTACGATTATGAGGAAAATAATTTGCAATAGTTTATTCTTGGTTATTTGTAATTAATAATGTCTGAACTATCACAGTAAATTATTTCTTTGATTATTTATACCAAGACCCATTTATATAATGTATTTTTTATGATAGTTAAAGATTTTCCAACAATAATCTCTTATAGAAATCCCAAAGTACGAGGATATGAAATTACAAGATTTTAATTATTTAATTAATTACGAAGAAATTGGTACAAATCTAAATATTAAACATTCCTTAACAATTAATTCATAAAATCTTCATTATTTTCCTTTAAAAAAAAATTCTAACAAAATGTAATAAAAACCAAATGAACCTGGTTTAAACAAAAAAAAAAATTTTCTCTTTGGCTTTTTTCAAAAAAACTGGTTTTTGTACCAGCCCTGATTTCTTTCTAAGATTATGCTGTTATGTCAGCGTCAGCTACAAAGATCATAGCCATGAAATTTCATGTCTCTTGTGCATAGTACACTCAATAAAAGATTTGATTTTAAGAAACATCTGATCTCAACAGGCAGAAATTTACAAAGTATTTAGTTATTGGGGGATGTACGTTACAAACGCTATTTGCGATAATAAAATCTACACATACAGTACAGTGGTGCATTACATGTGACAGTACAGTAGCTAATCATTACATCAGGAGACAACAAAAAAGTAACATATTTGCAAATGTGATATGACAGAGGTCATAATTATAACAATTTCAGTGACAGATAAGTAAATGTTACCTGCATCAAGGAGAATAGTAATTTTATTCTTATATTAGGATGACTTTTTTAAAAAGTAAAATTAAGATTACCAATTACCAAATTGCTAATATCATTAGCAGTTCTCAATAAGTAAAATGGAAGCATCTTTGGTGCATTTAGGTAAATAAGAATCCAAAGTTGTATATTAAATCTAAAAAGAATTCAGACAAATAGAAATTATCACTGTTTTGTTCAGTTAGGTTAAAGATTTTTTTTTTTTTTTTTTTTTTTTTCAGAAATACATTTCTGCTTCCGACAGCCACACATCTTTACAAACAGCAAATGGGTTTTGTTTTGCCTTTAATTTTTAAAGAATCATGAAAATTGATATGACTAAACAGTGACACCAGATTATGAAAATCAGAGTGGATGCTCAAAAACAAAATTGAAGGGGGGTGGGAGCTCAAAACAGAGGTTGAATTTCAAAATTATGCTGCAACCAAACTGTGCATCATGCTTTACTCAATCAGAAAACTTAATGGAAGCTATCCAGCTTTATTTTATTAGAGGTTTTACTGTCGATAATGAATGACAACAAATGACAATTCCATATTTAAAAAAAAGATACTTTGATTATAAAATAAAAGAACATTCTTGGAGTGAGCTTAAGCACTAGAATACTCCCAGAGTCAGCAACTTCGTATCTGAATGAGCAATATAACAAGATGTTTCTGAATAATAAATGTTTATCAAACAATTTTTCTTTTTTCTTTTTTTGAGGAAATTACTTAGTATATATATATATAAAATTAGTGGCACCCGCACGGCTTTGCCCGTAGTAGAAATTAAAAAGTCTTTTGGTTCGCTTGTATATTTACAAATAATGTATGATGAATTTCTCGCCAATGTATCATAACTTATCACCAAGGTATCATAACGTTATGATTTCACGTTATGATACCTTGGTAATTTACTCAATCCATCTTATGATAATTTTGCTCAGGAAAATGTTCTTAAAATTGGAACAGAAAAAGAACAAAAGAATTTTCGAAAAATCGCTTTGAGGTGCACACCCCCATGCTACAAACTAATTCTGTGCCAAATTTCATGAAAATTGGCCGAATGGTATAGGCCCTATGCACGTCACAGATATCCGGACAGATATCCAGACAGAGCGACTTTCAGCTTTATTATTAATACAGATAAATGAATGAAAAAGAACTTAAAGAGCCTTACACAATCCAAAAAACACAGGTATTCTCCAGTACTTTGTTCAACAGCTTTGTTTTTTGCATAGCCCACTGGAATAAATAAGAAAATATAATTGATAAGTACAAAAATTAAAACTAAACACATTTAATTTAATTTTAAAAAAAAGTTTTTTTTTTTTTTTTTTGAATTTACAACATGATTTGTCTCAAGTAGAAACAATGAATTGCTATGAAACTTTAATAGTTACTTAAAATAAAACAAATCCACATACAAGTACAAAAGTGTCATAAACTGTTCAGAAAAATTAGGAATGGTTGTACTAGCAATCAAAAATAAACTTTCAGTGGAAGCTATAGTTAATACCTCATCAGAAATGTTTAACTTAAAATATGCTCAAAAAATAAAAGTCCTTTCTTATGACACCATTTTCTCATCCACTACAACAATGTACCAAGTATTTACAGAACAGGAATTTCCATGACATATTTTTTTGTGAGAATCAGCAAGCAGAATCAATAGGTGTTAAGCTAGTGTTTGCCTCTAATATATCTCTCACCTTACTTGGGTGCCTATATCCTTGTATAGGCACCCAAGGAAGGGCCCTATATGCCATTGTATATTTTTTCATATAAAAGGTGAAAGTATTGCTGTGCGATCAAATAAACTATCACATTAATCTGAGGAGAGAATCGAAACATCAAAAATATGTGTTCGGATCTGATACACCCCATAAAACTCAACCCATGATGTTGGGAGAATTCTTCACTTTTCTGTGACGCAGTTTGAAGAATTGATAGTTCTAATACTGTAGACTATACTACGGGCATGTGCCTGATTAAAATCTTATCTTGGGTTTAGAGCATGTAAAGGTTTGTACTTACACTTTTGCAAATGATGAAAAGGTGAGGTTATTTATTTTTACATGTATAGTCTTGTTATTTAGTCAATTATGTTTCCAGAGTTTTAAAACTTAATTTTTGAACTCCACATGGTATTATCTTTACTAATAATAAAGCTGAAAGTCTCTCTGTCTGGATGTCAGGATCGCTGTGACGCACATAGCGCCTAGACCATTCGGCCGATTTTCATGAAATTTGGCACAAAGTTAGTTTGTAGCATAGGGGTATGCACCTCAAAGAGATTTTTCGAAAATTCAATGTGGTTCTTTTTCTATTCCAATTTTAAGAACAAAACTATCATAAAATGGACGAGTAAATTACGAAATTCTCATAACATGGAACCGTAACATGGGCACAAGCCAATTGGCGAGATGCAAAATTACCATAACGTGGAACCGTAACATGGGTACAAGCCAATTGGCGACAAAATTCACAATACATTATTTGTAAATATACAGGCGAACCAAAAGACTTTTTAATTTTTCTATTATGGGCAAAGCCGTGCGGGTACCACTAGTCTTTCATTTAAAAAAAATCATAACAAAAATGCAAAGGTACATTTATGGGGAATTTCTTTATAATGATTAGGAAGTATTGTTCCATTTCACCCTGCTGTTCCGACACACTTCATTTTACAGTACTTATAGTTTCATGTATTTAAGCAAATATAAAATTATTTTAAAATTCTACATATATTTGATAAAGATTATCTGGAGATCTAAACTATGGAGGACTCAACAAATGAGGCTCTCCTGTATTTGAAATATTTTCAAACAACTATCTAAATATAAAAGTAGCTAATAACTACTCTTCGAAGGGAGACTATGGTGAAATTTGGCATTATGTAATAATTTAAAAAGTATACAGAATACTGATAATAGATCATAGAGATGGCAAATTCGAAGAAAATTAATTAATATTCAACAATATAGCAGAAAAATTCATTGAAAATCTATCAAATAAAATCTAATACATAAATGAATTTACAAAACACAAAAAATTGCACAGCATTAGAAAAAGTTACAAAAAAATTGCATCATACCTCCTTTTGGATGAGAATTTAATGAATTAACTAATGTATATTTGATTCCTCTTTGTATAATTTTACTTGACCATGATGTTAAAATGTCCATAGATTTATCCTACAAAAAACAATACAGTAAATCAATTTTTAAAAAAGTGCAAATTCAGATGCATTTTTGAAATGCTGCATAATGTATCTTCTCTATCTCTTAAAAAAGAAAACTAAAGAAGGAATAAGCTATTGCAATATTAATAAAATTTATAAAGGGTTTAGAAAATTAATAATTTGGTAATATTGAAAATCAATATTACAAAATTATAATCATAATAATAATGTAATAAGTAAGAAAATGCAAATAATGCAACTTGATACAATACAAAGTTTTGTTTGTATTAATGTACACAGACAAATATGCAGGACAACTCGATTTATTGACTTTTAGAGATTAGAATTGTTTAACAAGCTTAAAGTTCTTAAAGCAGGGACATCAGCCCCTGCCTTGAGAGACTCTCAACTCTTAATTTTTCAAAAAACGCAAATTTAGACGAGTTTCATTGATATTGGGAGATGGGAGGTTTGAGTTTGGGACCCTATCTTGGAACTGTTTTGGAATTGAAGTCCAAAACCTTTGTGATAAATATTTTAAAATCAGAATGTATAGTAAAAAGTATGTAATAAAAATCAATTGCCCCTCCCTTGAAAAAATTCTGGATCCGTCCTTGACCACTGGGTTCTTAACATAAGCAGTTGCTCAGGGAGGTCAAATTTTATTACATTAAAAATTCAATCATCATATTTATAGTAATAACTTTTTGTCGGTGCGGACAAGAGGTCATGTCACCCTAGGCGGGCCCTTAAAGAAGCATAGCTTGTAATTAGAATAGTAAATTTAACAAGCAAACCGACAAGGGGCCCTTGGCTCTTGGCCAGGCCCGGCTCTTGTAGTAGGTGGCCTAGGGCGGCAGATTTTAGTGGCAGTACATTTCGAAGTTCAAACATTCTTTTTAAGTATGAATATTTGTTTCAGCGCTGTAAGATTCACAGCTTCAATGCGAAAAAGAAAAAAAAAAAAGAGTGTGCACCAGTGCTTGGATATTCAAGGCATAGAATGTAATTTAACTAGAAATTCAATTTAATTTTGGAGGCGGCAAATTTCGTGATTTAAAAATGTTCTGAAAATATTAATATGTTTCAGTGCCATAAGATGCAGCATTTAATGCTAAAAAAGATAATTTAAAGTGGGTACCAGAGTTTGGATATGCAAAGCCCAGTTTTGAATTTAACTAGAAACAACACTTTAATTTTAGGCATTTTACAATTATTTTTATTTGATTAGTATAATTATTATTTTTTATTTTTATTATTATCATTATTATTCAATGGGGGGGGGGGGCACTTGTCGATATCGCTTAGGGCGGCAAAATTACTAGAGGCGGCCCTGCTCTCGGCAGCTCTGCATTTTGTATGACAGTTTAATAATAAATCACTAAGTATACTTTTCATTTCAATAGTAAGTTGCCAGACAGAGAGTACTTACATTACTAGCATCATTAAAAACAGATAATTCTAAAGATCTGGGAAAATCTTGAGCCACAACAGAAGTTAAACATTCTTCTAACCATAAGTCTCCATTATAAACAGGTACAATAATGGACTGAAAGAAGACAACAAGAATAAAAACTATGAATTGAACATGCAGAACACTTTAAAACACAAAAGTTTCAATTGCATACTTATTTCAGAGTTTGAAAGTACCTAACATTTACTAATAACTTTTTACCAGCATTTTTCTTATTTTTTAAGGAGAAAAAAAACTTACGTCATTTAATAAACCTATTTTAGATATTACAGTTACATCTGTAACCCCTAAGAATGCATAATGAGAAAAAAAATTATGCGTCAAAGAATATAAAAATCTAAAAATTCTCCTTGCTTTTTTATTCTTGATAAGTGATGAAATTAAACACATTTAAAATCAATGTTTCAAATACAAAGCAATTTTGGTAACAGGATTTTACATGCAATAAACTGACTGACTGGTTATGCCATCCAGAGACTGCAGTTTTATCCTCATTAGGACTCATCAGTCTGGAATAGACAATAACCAAGCTGGACGCAGATGTCACCTCTTTGAAGCTGAGACTGCCAGCAAACTGGTAGATAAGGTAAATTTAACACACCAGACACTAGCAAGCTTCAATGAGATGACATCTGCTTTCAGAACGGTTATTCCCCATTCTAGATCGATGAGTTGTAACAAGAATGAAATTATCAGTCTTTGGATGGGATAACTGGGCTGTCGGTATATTGTATGTAGTTCTATCTTAGCTTTGGCTTAAGAGCGGTAAGTTACTGCTTAACACTGAAGCTTTGCCTTCAATTTAAGAGTTGAATCGTGCCATGTCTGTGGACATTTGCAGGTGAGATTAATTTACTTTATCTACCAGTTTGTTGGCACCCTCCGCTTCAATGAGATGACATCTTTCTCAGCTCGGTTACTCCCTTATCCAGACTGTTGAGTCCTAACGAGGACAAAACTGCAGTCTCAGGAGGGCATAACCGGGCTGTCGGTACATTGTACATAGTTTTTCCTTAAATCAAAATGTGCAATGTATAAAGCAAATAACACTTTTAGTAGGGATTCCATTTCCATGCGATCCTGCATGATATTTAGCAGGATTAATCCCGTGGGATTAAGAGCAAAATTCTGTGGGATTTTTGATCCCGCAAAGATTTTACATGCAAACATTTCACAATTTTTGCCATCCATAAAACAAATATTTTTACAAGTATCATCTGAAATTTTAATCACCTTCCTGTCTATCTGCAAGAAGAGGAAGAAAATCTTTATATCTCATATGATGAACGGTAGATTTACCATTAAAAAAAATAGAGCATATTTTTCTGAGAATGAAAAAGTATTCACACTGGAGGTTTCAGGTTTCAGTGTTCATATGTTCACCAATTGCGAAAATGCATAAAAATTGTAAGTCTTTTCAAACAACATCATTAAATATTGAAACCCAGAAAATTGGGCTTTAGTAGAAATTGAGAACGTTAATTAGAGTACAAAATCTGCTGGAGTAGCCTGAACGCTTCTGCAAACTTGAGGAATGCACTAGAAATCTTTAACTTACTAAAATTGCACAGCATTGTTTTACTGAAGAAGAAAGCAATGAAAAATCTGACATTTTGAATTTTTGCACTCTAACCTGTAGGAAGAGCCTGTCAACGTATTTGTCACTGTGAAGCTAACAATATAAATATGAGTGAGAACTTGAAAATTATGTTGGAGGAATTAGCTGTGCAATCTTCAATATTAGACACGACTCTGAAAGAGGTGACAGAAACTCAGGGTTGGCCGGATTGGACCCAATGGGTTTTTTTCAAAAAACCCATTATTTAGCCCACTTTTGGGTTTTTTAAAATTTTCTGAGAACTTTTTTTTAAAAAATAATTAATTCAAATACTCTTACAATTTAAACTTATTTTTTATTTCTTCTTCACAATAGGCAATTGGACATAAAAAAAATGAATTTTGAACTTTAATAGTATTTCTTAACTCTTAAGGGCATTAAAAAATGCTTCAAAGATTTTAAATAAATATATTTAACTTTTTTCCTTCAACTGGTCAATAAGAAACTCAAATTATCTTGACTAAGTCCTGTCACGTCAGATTTTCTCAATATTTGCGGATTGTACAAAGGATACCTACTACTTTAGCTAAAAGGCTCTCATGTGAATTATCTTCTGCAACCCAACACGTGACAAATCTCGAATAAACAAAGTATATTTTTTAGAAATTAACAGGTTTTACAAAGTCGGACAGAAAACAGAATAGGATGTACAGTATTTTCATTATCTTACGAAAAAGTTTAATATTTCTTACTCTGTATACAGAAATAGAAAAACAGGCAACATAAAATTCAAAGAAATTTCTTGAATAAGCTGGAGTTTAGTAAAAAGGGATTTAAACTACTTGAGGTTCTGCAGTAGTTTTGCATAACAAAATGAAATACAATAAAGTAAAATACAAAAAAAAAAATGTCAAAATTAAAAACGAACAAATAAAAATAGATTTTATCACTCAAGAAGTAACTTTGCCTTAACTGTTGGTAATCATGGAAACTAAAAAAATCTTAAACTTCACCATTTTTGAATTTTGTAGTCTTTTATACCTGTCTTCAGAAAACGCTGAATTTTCCAGCTTTTTTTATCAAGACAATTTTTGTGCTTTGTCCATATACTTATGCTACAATATGCTACGAGTACCCCACTTTTCTCCTAAAAAAAGACAAAAAAACACACATTTCTTTTAAAAAATCCAGCTTTAGTTGGGTTTTTTTGGGTATTATTTAAAAAAACCCAAAAAAACCCTGGGTCCATGGGCTTTTTTAAAAAAACCCCGGGTTTTTGCCAACCCTGCAAAAACTTGGATGAAACACTAGATGACTTGCATGACAGTGCAGTACATTAAGCTGCTCAAGTTACTTTATTACTCACTTTAAAGTGAGCGATAAAATAAGTGAAATTTTTTAAAAACTTTTATTGAGGCTGCGACCCAGTCATTGTTCACAATCTGCTATAACGAATCAAATACATTGATGTAATAACCAACATTAATGAAGCAATAAGGCAAGGTAAATTGGATAGAGTAATACACAAATCAAACAGATAATCGTTTTTGTCTAAAATTTGAAATTCATGAGCAAAAAATCTTAACATGATCTCCATGGAAAAATCTATTTTAGAAGATGTTGAAGTTTATGGGGATCTTTTGCTAAATGTCCACAATTATTTAATCTCAGTAAAACCAACTGCAGTGGAGGCTCATTACCCGTTTTAATCAAGCCCATTATTTTTAGTGCAAAAACCGTTTCTCATCCCATACAAGCGATGCTTTGTTAAGAAGCATTCGACTTTTTTGAGGAACACTTTTGTGTACCAAACGATAATCGCTAATTGAGATATGACTTTGCAGCACTCTACAACTGGTGTACGGAATTCGATATAAAGACTAATCCACAAAACAAAAGCAGTACTTCCTAAAGAGCACAACTTTTTCTTTTCGGCATAAAAATTTAACATTTTGAAGAATTAAGTCAAATGTACGGGAGTGGCTCCTTGCAATCCCGAAATCCTGGGGGACTGAGATTGGCCCGGGATTGAAACCCTCATTTTTAGCATGAAAACAAATAGCAGTTTCAAGGTTTCAGGCATCCTGTCTTCAACAATAAGTTCAATTTAAAACCAAGAGGTTTCCTATTCCATCCCTGGAAGTGTTGTTTGTGTTTAAGAAAAATGTTTCGTTTGAGCACAATTCATATTAGCTTTGCTTTGCATTTCAAAGTATATACATTTTACTTTTGAGTAAAAAGCAGTCTCTTATTACTTGGCTTGCAGGATTTTCAGGCTATCATTAATAATGGTCATGGAACCCAATGAGACCGGCTGCCTACGTATATATCGTCGCCTTAGAGCAACCGTAAGACATCTAATTCCAGAAACAACAGCAAGATATCCTACTGTTGTTCTGAGGCAACAATATGCTTCAATTGCTAGCACTCCTTCAAAAATATCTAATGCCTGACTTAATGTCCAATCCTAGCTACGGAATAAGCGACTATTAAATATCCATTCAAAATAGAAAACTGCCAACAAATTAAAAATATTTACAAGCAATTTATAAGCGCATAAATAACAAATCGAGTTCAACATTTTGACCAATAACAAGTGTCAAACTCTCTATCAAAAGTGAAACAGCACGACAATCATTAAGAAAATTGAATAAAAACTGAATTCAGCTTAAAAACTCACAACATCAATCTTGTTACTCGTCATTTTAAAAGCACATGGGTAAGGATTGATTGATTTGATTGTTTGTTTGTTTGTTTTTTAAACTGTTAGCTACAGTTACAGTTTTCACTCAACCCAATCACCAAAACGGGTCTAGTTCGAATAGAAACTAGTGAAAGAGGTAAAACATTCCATTTCACGTTCGTCTTTTGTAATAAAATATAAGTTTCAAGCAGTTTGTAGTGTAATATGTAATCTCAAAAGAATAGAAAAGAAAAAACCCCATAAATAAAAAATTACTGTCATCAACTAAGCTTCCCCTCACGCCTAAAGCGACCAAATATTTCCTACAACTGTGTTTTCAAAAAAAATCGCCTCGGAGCACCTGTTCGAGCAAAAAATTACACTGATTCGACCCTCCCTTTCCAATAATGACTCCCTCCGAAACCAGAAGCTCTAACCGCCCTGTTTCAGCCAACACCACACTAGAAACAATATTAGAAACAACACCTCACACCACACTACTGTTTTTGATGTAGTGTTGTTTCATCTAGAGTTGCTAGTTTCAGCAGCCATTAGCCAGGGACTATAGCTCCTCTATACTTTATCGGAAGTACGAATTAACAATTTTTGCTGCCTGTAAATTTTAAATTCGTTTCAAGAAAAGAGGCCCTTTTCAAAGTTTGTAACTTAGAAATGTTGTAAGGGACTGAGGCATTGAGGAGAAACTAATTTAGTACGAATCAATTACTTTCTTTTTATTTGTGTTTTTCCTATTAAAAAGTATCTAAATAGCTCCTCACCAGAAAATCGATGAGAGAGAGAGAGAGAGAGAGAGAGAGAGAACTCGCATTATCTCTTTATTTTCTTAGCATTTTGGGCATATACTCTTGTCGTCTCATCCATGTTCATCACGTACATATAAGTCAGTGAAGTGATTATTAACTGAAACGAGCTTCTTTACTGCTACTACGGTCGTGTTTGATAAGAGTAGTGTTCTCAACCTGGAGGTGATCCCTAATAATCCCAAAAGATCGATTTGATTCCTCAAGGGGGGCAATAAATTCTTAAGGGGTGAGTATTTAAAAACAAAATTTCATTAATAAAAAGAGCCAACAAACATCGGAATTGAAAGCTATTGTTCAGAGTTCAAACAAGGAGTCACAAGTCAAAAAAGATGCAAATTAAAGTTCAGGAGCACCAAAATACTCCCCCCCCCCCCCCACCAGCGTAGAGAATATTCAGAAAGGTACACACCTCTGGATGTTTTTTAGACTGTTTTACTAGAGGGTAGTTCAATCTCGCCTCAACTAGGGGTAATAAATAATACATGACGCAAGCATTAACATTTAAACATTTTATTTCCCACATGTTAATATTTTAAGTTACTTTAGTAAAAAGAAAAACTTTGAATAAAGCATAAAAATTTGAACAATATTTACATGCTTTTTGCACTGGCCAGGACTTTTTTTGAAAGTCTGTTTTGTTTTTAATCTTGTCATAAAAATCCTCACAAGGTAATCCGATACTAATTTTACAGGTCAATGTTACAAATCTGGACCTCAGAGCCAGACTACCGTAAGTCATATAATCCCTACTTTACAGGAGAGAGGGAAAAAGGTTGTCCGACGCATGCAAAAAATGGTAAATAACACTGGTAAATAATTGCAGAGTTTTTTTTTTTAATAATTACGTTTGCATGGCTGAGGTAAAGAAATGACAAAGTAATTACTTTAAATAATCCTTCACAACTAATTATTTTTAGGCTTTTTTATTCATCTGTAATGAAATCTATCTTTTACCGGGATGTGAAGTAAACCGGCCTGACCACCGGGATTTTCTTTGAAAGCCTGGACTCTTCCTGCTCAAACCAGGCCGTCTCTGGTAAAGCAAGCCTAGTCATAATGCTTTTGGAGCTTTCTTGGCAAATAAAGAAGGTTCCAAACTATTATATTAAATGAACCTACGTTTTTTCTGAAGGTCACAAAATCAGAGACACGATTGGCTTTAACCGGGGAGATTTCTGAATTCTTCAGAAAGATTGCAGAATAATTTCAGGAAGGTAACTGAATTTTAAAGAAAAATATTCCTGCTTTTTGCAAAATTTGTTACTATCAGATATTCGGCACAATAGCTGCCCATTACTTCCCACGAAAGTTTCTGAATTGTTTTTACAGTGCACCCCCAAAAAGATGTCTCCGTTACTCGGGGCGGGTCGCTCCTAGCACCATGCTAGTGCCAGCACCCGTACTGCTTTAGCTAATACTGTACCAGTTTGAAAATAATAATAATAATGAGGAAAGTATTGAAGTAAAAAAGAAATTATGTCTACATTTTCAACAGATTTTTTTAAAAATACATTTGCTTCAAAAGTACAAAACTTAATAAACTACCTGTATTTTGAAAGAAAATACATAATTTAAACAGGGACGCCCGAACTAAAACTCTTGAGAGGGCGGAAATTCTCAATTTGCAGAATGGAACTCCAACTTTTTCCGAATGATGATGATACTTTTGGCTAATTGTCAGACAAAAGTTGATGAATAAGAAAATTTTAGGGAGGTCCCAGTGACCTCCCGTGATCTCCCATCGGAGCACTCTTGCATCTAGGTCCGCGCCGTCGCTATGTGCGAGGTCGTGCGACGGCGCCAGAGTCAAAAAGGCGCCTAGTTCTACCAATCAAAAATGGGGAGAATATTTGTTAACAAAAAAATAAAACTGAACTTTTCATTAAATCCAGGCCCTGATCAAGCCAAAGTGGTGCCCAGTAGATATGAGTCGGGCTCATTTTTGAGAGCCCGGGCCGGCTCGAGCCCGAAAATCTGTAAAATCCGAGCCCTCCCGAGCCCGAAGGAAACTTTCTTGTATCAAAAACCGAGTCTTCTACAGTCTGACATGGTATCTCTGTTAATGAAAAATGTTATGTCAAATTAATGTTCTTCATTACCAGAAGTTTCTAAATTTTATCATAATGCTCCACTTCAAATGCATTACTGTATGACATATTACAATAGTAATCGTTAAAAAACACTATAAATAAGCGTTAATTTCTTACTTTCTTTCTTTCTTTCTTTCTTTTTTTTTTTTTTTTGGTAAATTTTCACATTGATTGAACTGATTTAAATGTTAATTTTATTTTCTCACAGTAGGAAAATGTTTATTTGCTTTGAATTTGTTTGGAGATTGACGATTGAATATCTTTGCTTGAGTACGAGCCCGCCCGAGCCCGAAACCTATTTTCGGTTCTAGAGCTAGAGCCCACTTCGGGCCCGGGCTGAGCCCCTCTCATCTCTAGTGCCCAGGCCCTGGCAAAATTTGGTGCTCCTCTCACAAGAAAATCTGCACATTTTTCATGTGGAAGTTTTCGGGAAAAGGGAAGAAACAAAGAAATTTGCCCTATTTTGTTATCCCTAAAATTATGGTGCCCAGGTCCATGGACCTGCCGGAACGTGGTTCCATCAGGCTCTGATTATACCAATAGTAAAGGAAAAATTACACTACTTACTGAAACAAGCAGTCCTCTCGCTGCCTATCTAAAATAAAGAAGTATTGCCTTGTCGCTCCTAAATATGCTATTAAAAGTGCAATCTTTTACACTGAAAACACTTGATGCCAGGGCCCGACTAACTAAATGTGAGGCCCAAGGCCCACAATGCTTTGGAGGCCCCCCTCTCTATTCTATTTCATAAAGTCAATGCAAAATAATGTTTAACAATATTTTAGAAGTATGTTTTCAATTAATAAATCATTAATTTTCATTATTTTCACAAAAATGCATGATTTTTTAATGCTATGTATAAGTTTTTAAAAAATCGGGGCCCTTGAGGAAGATGGGGCCCCAGGCCCAGGCCTAGTTGGCCTGTGCGGTAATCAGGCCCTGCTTGATGCTAGTTATAGCACACATTGGCAATTGTCTTCCTCATGTGGAGCCATGAAGGCTGAGCATATGAGACGCAAGAAATTTTCTATTCCCCATTTTGGTTCTTGAGGTGGTTATGTTGCACTGTAAAACAATTCCGAAACGTTACTGGTTATTTTCCAGAGGTTTTCATCTATTTCCCCGTAAAATCAAGCATCTTCACAAAAAAGTTCCCTGAATCGCTAAAGGATGCGCGAATGTAGACTTCTCACTGGTGTGAAAGATACTTATTGCTACCAGTTTAAAGATTGACTGAGCGTGTTTATTAAATGCATCGGCTTTAGCGTGGTTACTGTCCGTCCAGATTGTTTAAGCTCCCAATGGGAGTGAATATATCATTGGATAGCTGCAGCTTTTGCGAAGCAAGAAATGCCGGTAAGGAACATGCTTGGGTCTTGCTTGCACTTTTCGTGTAGCTTTGGCCATGGTTGCTCAAATGCTTCTGGAGCTTTCTCAGAATATCGGGAAGGTTCTAATCAAATACATTAAACCTATTTAATTTGTCTAAAATGTTCACAACTGGCTTTAACAGCGGAGATTTCCAATATTTCAGAAAGGTTACTGACTTTTATCGGAAAACGTTCCTGGTTTTTGTAAGGTATATTACTGGTTGAAATTGGGCACATCAGCTGCCTATTATTTTCCAGGAACGTTTCTGAATCGTTTTTACAGTGTGCATTGTAATTTGTATAGTATGTCTTTTTTTTTATTTGTAACTATTGTTCGTGGTAATTCGACTATGTCATGTTGTCATACATGAAAAAAATACTGTAAGCATATTTGCATAGATTTTACTAGTGTATATCTAGCAATGTGTATATTGTAGAAATCAATGTTGGGTAACTTTTTAGTTCCAAAAAGTAACGACTTGACCATAATTACTTGATTTTCCCATCCCCCATCCCCACCCTTTTATTTTAACTATTTGCGTATTAAAAGAGCTTTGGGCAATGAATTTGTTTTAGATATAATTCAATGCTTTTTTAATGATTTCGTATTTTAGAAATATTGGTTTTACCGGAAAGGATTTCTATTTCAGATTTTAAAGTGGAATATCCTCCATACTTCAATTGAGAAATAGAATGAATACCTTCTTGTCATGTCTTAAATGATTAGTTATTCATCAATCAGAGATTAGAGAGATATTTTGAGAGGCGTTAACTTTGATATTTAAAATATGTTCTTTTTCCAAAACGCATTAGCATATCAGAGGAGCTGCTGTTGAGCTCGCAATAACTTCGAGATATGAAGTAAAAGCATACACTGTAAGCCAAAATAAAATACAGATTGTTACACTCTTTTTTAAATAAATTAAATGCGACATGTATTTTTTTTTTCCACGCCATATTTGTGTACAAAACCTCATCAAATGTCTTAACTGTATTATCGTCCTACGCCACTGCATAAAGGCGCTCAAAAGATATTTGCACGACGCCACGAGGCTTGGCGCGGGCCTGCTTGCATCTGAAATTCGGAAGAGGCTGAAATTGAGAATTACCGGCGTCCCGAAAATTCCAGACTTGAGATTTTCTGCTATACTACACTCCTGTTCGTGAAAATTGCAACACCATGAAGGAGAAGGAAGCATCATAGTTGAATGAAATTTAATGCACAGTTGAGTGGTAATGGTACAAATAAATGATTGCATTTTCAAACCAATCAAACAAACAATAAAAAGAGATAGAAATTAGTATTTTGTGTGGCCACCACGCGCCGCAATAAGAGCTGCTACACGACTCGGCATGGAGTGAAACAAAGTTTGAATATCTGCCTGCGGAAGAGTATTCCATATTGTTTGTAGCGCAACCAAAGTTTGAATATATGCCTGCGGAAGAGTATTCATATTGTTTGTATGCGCAACCAACGTTCGTCTGTTGAAGCAACAAAACGAGGATCACGAGCGAGACGCCGCCCAACGAAATCCCACACAAGTTCAATCGGTAACATAACCGGGGAATATACAGGCCAAGGAAGAAGCTGTACCTGCTGCGAATCAAGGTAGGATTTGACAGTCCTGGCGATATGTGGACGGACATTATCATGCTGGAATACAGCCCCTGGCAATCCTTGCTGGAAAGGAATAGCTTGGGGCTGTAAAACTTCGTTTTTGTATCGGGTACTGTTCAAATTGCCCACAATTCGTACAATTGTGATCATCCATGATACGCTATGGAACCCCAGACCATAACTTCGGGTGTTCGTCCACTGTGGCGTTCGATAATGCACTCCGGAATGTGCTCACCGGCATTGCGCCTGACACGAAATCGGCTATCATGGTGCCATAAATTGAAGCAGGATTCGCCAGAAAAGGCGACCTGCTGCCAATCAGCACACCAGCTCCTATGCCTATTGGCCCATTGTAGCCGCAGGCGGCGATGATTTTGCGTGAGAGGAATCCTGTATAAAGGAATCCTTGCGCGCAGCCCACGCTGCAGCAGACGCCTTCGAATTGATGAAGCACACAATGAAACACCTGTAGCTGTTGACCACTCTGCTGCCAATAGTCTAGAAGAAGCTGCCCGTCAGCGCCATACGCACCAGGTGTCTGCCATCGCGAGCTGACGTCACATTTCGGGGCTACTCCCGGATTTCCGAGCTGTCCGACCCCCGTCCGTCCGCTACTTCCAAACACGCATGATTGTGCTGCTAGACAATCCAGCTTCACGAAGGCCGACGATTCTGCCTCGTTCAAACTCCGAAATTTGCTCAAATTTCGCTTTCTTTTGTCGAAGAGACATAGTTAAAGATTCAGTTAACCTTTACTCTGGCATATAACCACCGTTATCGGTGGTTATATGCTAGAGTAAAGGTTAAAGGAATTCATACACGCCTCACTACAGCCATCCATTTATATTCGGTTCGATCCGCCGTTCGGAGGGCGCTGCTCAGCATACGCATGCGCTACCGGTCTGCAATTCTAATCATTTGCAAATCATGCCCTACTATACATTTCCTGCAATTTTCAGCTTACTCGGGTAAATCCTTCGTGGTGTTGCAATTTTCACAAACAGGAGTGTATAAAGATACAGTCCATCATTTGATTGTCAAGTGCGAATTTTTTTTTTTTTTACTTTGGAGGAAAATCGTTAACTAAAGTTTGGAAGAGTCTGATATTGGGAATTCATGCAGTCCTGGGGATTCCGGATTCGAGATTTTCTACTGTACTATAATAGTTCAAGCATAAAAATCGATAGAAACGCTTAATCTATCTTTCACTTGACAAGTAGTACCTTAAACAATTTCTTACGTATCAAACTAGTCGCTATCTAATGGCTACACCTTGAAATATTTCGTTTTAGTCCATTAGGTGCTTGAACTCGTTGAAGCGAAACGCAATCAGAGGACTTGCAAAAAGTTCTTTCTGAGTCTTCGGAGAAGTAGAGCGTTTCGAAGAAACTGAAGAAAAATCCTCCATCTCAGTAGTGTTTCTTTTCGTCATGTTTCTGTTAAGGAATATTTTTAAATTTTATGTGACCCTTTTTTTTCCATCTTAAAGTCACATAACAATAGGTTATCTTTGCGATGTTTGTAAACAAGTTTTGATCTACTTCTACTGGCAAGGCTTCTAGTTTTTGTTTAAAATGTAGCTTTGGCGGCACACTATAATTTATCTCTTTATATTTAACTAGTGGTACCCGCACGGCTTTACCCGTAATGGAAAATTAAAAGGTCATTTGGTTCGCCTGTATATTTACAAAAGATGGATGATGAATTTCTCGCCAATATGCTATGTTAATTTGCTCGCCTACGTTATAGTAATTTACTCGTCCATGTTATTATAATTTGCTCGATAAAATGTTCTTAAAATTGGAATAGAAAAAGAACAGACTCGTATTTTCCAAAAATGGCTTCGAGGTGCTCACCTCTATGCTACGACTAATTTTGTGCCAAATTTCATAAAAATCGGAAGAACGGTCTAGGAGCTATGCGCGTAACAGACATCCAGAGATCCAGATATACAGACTTTCAGCTTTATTATTAGTAAAGAATAACATAACACCTTGTCAGTTAGAAATTCAATACCTGAAAAAAAAAAAAAAAAACAAGATATTAGAGGGAAATTAATACCAGTATTGCATTTTTGGTTCGATATTGCTATCACTATATACACCACAAAAGATGTTTTAAAAATACATAAATATATTTCTAAGTTGTTTAGAAATTCAACTGTTATCTCAAGAGCTTCCTTTACTTCAGTTCCTCTGTTATCTTTTTACTCGGCTATCATAACATGTAACATTACCGATCATATCTTCGTGAGATAATGAAATTGGAATTGGATAAGGCTAGCATCTAAAAATTTATTAATCCAACACAACTGTTTCCAGATCTCAAAGAATATTTTATCACTGCGGGAAGGAGGGACAGGAAGACAGGACATGATCAAATCGGAGAATACCCTATTTGCTTTTTTTTTTTCCTTCTTCCGTAACTACTACACTCCTGTTTGTGAAAATTGCGACACCACGAAGGACTTACGCGAGTGAGCTGAAAATTGCAGGAAATGTAAAGTAGGGCATGATATGCAAATGATTAGAATTGCAGACCGGTAGCGCATGCGTTTGCTGAGCAGCACCCTCTGAACGCCGGATCGAACCGAATATAAATAGACGGCTGTAGCGAGGCGTGTATGATTATTGGTGGTTATATGCTAGAGTAAACGTTAACTGAATCTTTACTATGCCTCTTCGACGAAAGAAAGCGAAATTTGAGCGAATTTCGGAGTTTAAACGGAGCAGAATCGTCGGCCTTCGTGAAGCTGGATTGTCTTATCGTGCAACGTGCAGTAGCCGCTCGTGTGCAGCGTAACAGCAGCACAATCATGCGTGTTTGGAAGCAGTGGACGGACGAGGATCGGACAGCTCGGAAATCCGAGAGTGGATCCCGAAATGTGACGTCAGCTCGCTATGACAGACACCTGGTGCGTATGGCGCTGACGGATCGCAGAGCTTCTTCTAGACAATGGGCAGCACAGTGGTCAACAGCTACAGGTGTTTCATTGTGTGCTTCATCAATTCGGAGACGTCTGCTGCAGCGTGGGCTGCGCGCAAGGATTCCATCCATCCAAACCATCCAAAACCATCGCCGCCTGCGGCTACAATGGGCCAATGTGCATAGGCGCTGGCGTGCTGATTGGCAGCAGGTCGTCTTTTCTGACGAATCCCGCTTCAATTTGTAGCACTACGATGCTCAAATACGTGTCAGGCGCTATGTCTGTGAAAGGCACATTCCACACTGCATTATCGAACGCCACAGTGGACGAAAACGTACAGTTATGGTCTGGGGTGCCATAGCATATCATGGGCGATCACAATTGCTACGAACTGTGGGCAATTTGAACAGTACCCGATACATAAACGAAGTTTTACAGCCCCAAGTTATTCCTTTCCTGCAAGGAATGCCAGGGACTGTATTCCAGCATGATAATGCACGTCCACATGTCGCCAGGACTATCAAATCCTACCTTGATTCGCAGCAGGTACAGCTTCTTCCTTGGCCTGCATATTCCCCGGATATGACACCGATTGAACATGTGTGGGATTTCGTTGGGTGGCGTCTCGCTCGTGATCCTCGTCCTGTTGCTTCGACAGACGAACTTTGGTTGCTCATACAAACAATATGGAATATTCTTCCGCAGGCAGATATTCAAACTTTGTTTCACTTCATGCCGAGTCGTGTAGCAGCTCTTATTGCGGCGCGTGGTGGCCACACAAAATACTAATTTCTATCTCTTTTTATTGTTTGTTTGGTTGGTTTGAAAACGTAATCTTTTATTTGTACCATTACCACTCAACTGTGTATTAAATTACATTCAACTATGATGCTTCCTTCATAGTGTGCAATTTTCACAAACAGGAGTGTACTTTCAGAAAGGTCTTTATCGAGCACTTAAGAGGTTGTATTAAAATTATTTTGAAAATTTAAGACTTAAATATGGTAAACACTAAGTTCCGTCCAGACCTTAACAAGCCTACTTTCCCGTATACCAACATCGAACTTCTAGCATCTGGTAAACACTCTCTGAGAAAGCTATTCCTCCCTCAAACCGTGCCTTCGAGGGTTTTTTTTTTTTTTTTTTTTTTTTTTATGCGCCCGCACAAACTTCTGCACCTATTTTTTCCCTTCATTTTTTGTCAAACCTGCGTGACTTCCCCCCCCCCTTCATTTTGTGCCGTGCGACTTTGTTTTTTCTTTAATTTTGCGACGTCAAACCTAAGCTACTTCGGTTTTTTCTTTTGCGCCCTCAAGGCTGTGCGCCTTTGTTTTGTTTGTTTTTGTTTTTTATGTATAATTATTATTATTACTTTATTTTGCTTTATTTGCGTCTTCAAACGTGCTCGCCTTTTTTTTTTTTTTTTTTTTTTTTTTGCGCCCTTTTGAAGTCAAGGTTGGCGCCTCCTTAGGGAAACTTAATCCACCCCTGTATACAGTTGATTTCTAAAAACATTGCATGCCTATGAAATAGATTTGTAAAAAATAAATAAACGAATAAATAAAGTAGTAGCACCTTTTAAACAAGGTGGCTAATATATTTTTTCCTTAAAAAAAGATCTTTAACCGTCCTCAAAGAAATAAGTGAAAAATAAAAAGTACATCAAAATAAATATATTTTATCTTAAAAAAATCGTTTGTTGTCCTTTCTGGAGGGGGGGGGGGGTAGAAATAAAGCGCCTCGTAATTGATTTTTCCACCGTTGCTTAAAATTTCAAAAATAAAAGTAACTTAAGAATATAAAATTCAACGAGGGCGTTACCTCGAAAATCTCGGGATTTTTTGAATGTAACATACGTATGTTAAAACACATGAAAGAGTTCGATCAGTATTATATTGGTTTTTTCCAAAAAAAAAAAAAAAAAACTCCTGAGCCGGATATTGACCGCCAAAGATGGTGGTCCGGGTATCATTTCTCCCTTGCGATTTTCGACAAAATCTTTATTGAAGTTCTTTTTCTCAGGAACTGTTGTACAACATATTTTGGTGTTATTTCTTTTTCTTTAAAAAGTTATTTTAAAGAAAAAGTTCTGTTTCAACAGATACGCAACACTTAGAAATATTTGTTTCAGTTTTCTTTCCACAGTGTTTTGAACAAAAGAGAAAGGCAATTTTAAAAATTTTCATTTTTTACTGTTTATTAGTACCACTGAGCACTGCATTACGAGAGCTTCCACTTTTTCGTTTAACAAGTTTTAGAGGCATTTGTAAAAATGAGGATTTTTCAGGGACATTATATGCAAAGGTATACGCTTGAAAATTCAAAATTTCATTTAGCAGCAAGTGGGCAGAAGACACTTTCAATTGAATTATATAGCCCCATTTTCAGTTTTAGTTGCCATTTTATCGAATAATTTTATTTTATTATGAAAACAATAATGCAGTCTCCTGCCAATTTGCTGGATCATAACCTTTTCCGCTCGCAACCTTTCAACATAATACTAAAAAATTCGTTTAGCTAAGTGCCATCTTGTTTTCACTAAAATCAATACCCAGGACAAAGTGGGACTGAAAATAAAAATTTCGTTACATCACTAAATTAAAAGAGTTTTCTTGCCCCTTGCTGCTAAATAAAATTTTGAATTTTCAAATCTACCTTTACATATAGAAGTACCTGAAAGACCCTCACTTTTTCAAATGCCTCTGAAGCCTGTTAAACAAAGAAGTGAAATTTCCCCTTTTCGAGGAATGCAGTGCTCAGTAGTTAACTCAGTAGTAGTCAACAGTAAAAAAAAATTTTCAATTTAAAAGATGGCATTTTTGAAAAAAATAATAAATGATTTTTTTTTCCAAAGACTGAAAAGAAATTTTACGCATTGCATTTCAAAATGTTGCATTTATTTTTAAATTGAATAAAGTAACTTTTAAAGAAAATAAATCGTTCCTAAGATATAGAATTTAAAAGATTTTGTCGAAAATCGCAAGTGAGAAAGGATGCCCGGGCCGCCCGCTATTTTTGGCACCCTGTATCTCAGCCCAGGATTTTTTTTAGACAAAACCAAAATCTACTCTGGTCTTACTTTTTCATCAGTTTTAACATAGGTTACATTCAAAAAAATTTCAAAACTATCAATGGGTTGAATTGACACGGATTCTACTTATAAATAAATTTTATAACTTTAAAAAGAAAATAAAAACAAATCATCTTAACAATCATTATTTCATAGTAAAAACCAGGCAGCGGAGTCGGAATTGGAGTAGTGGAGTCGAAGTAGGCTTACAATTCCAAGAATCGGAGTCGGTCTTTCCCTTCGAGTCTGTATTTTTGCCAAGACTGCGGGATTGGAATTGGAGTCGGAGTGGAAGGCCCTAAAATTCTAGGAGTTGGAGTCGGAGTCGGGAGTTGGTTAATATTTTCTCATAGACTCCACAGCACGGGTCAAAACATTTGCGCTTTGAATTCATTTCCTTTTGATTCAGTCATATTTACCTCTGGCGTGAATCAAAGTTAAGTCTACGAAATATTGTATTTGGATTTTTATTGATAGCTTCTTTTTTCTTTTTCTTGAAACTAAAAACCAATATGAGTTCAATCTGCTCTGCCATTCCGGAACTACACTGTAAAAACGATTCAGAAACGTTCCTGGAAAATAATGGGCAGCTGATGTACCTAATTCCTGCCAGTAAGATATCTTACAAAAGCCTGGAATGTTTTCCTCTAAAACTTGGTAACCTTCCTAAAATTACCCTGGAATCTTCCTGAAAATTTCAGAAATCTTTCCGTTTGAAGCCAGTCGTGTTTCTGGAACTGTGGAGTAAATTTAGGTAGGTATAATGTAACAGCTTGGTACCTTCCTGATTTATTAAGTAAGTTTCATAAACAGTAACAAGGCCAAAGCTAAGCCATAATTGCAGCAAGTAACAAGAATTTTACTCGCTTGCAATTCTTGCAAAGCCAACCAGCATGGACGGCCGGTAAACGAACAGAGGTCGATACACTTTATAAGTAGTACGCTCAGTTAATCTTTAAACTGGGAGCTAAAAATGTTTTTCACAACAGTGAGCAATCCGCATTCGTGCAACTTGTAGCAACTCAGGAAACTTTTTGACTATGATACTTATTTTTTCAACTAAATTGATATAAACCACTAATATCCCGAAACGTTACACGGAAATACTCAGTAACGTTTCGGAATTTTTTTACAGTGTATGATGAACTCTGACCATCTCCTGATTTGTGCGGGACAAGATAGACAGGGGTGCCCACGTAGGGGGGGGGGGAGGAGTCATGGCGCAGACTGTGCCATTGAAATTTTTTACGGGAGGTTGTTTTGAGGGGTATATATTTCTTATTTTTAGCGGTGTCTTGCTTTTTGGAGGGTCATTCGATGTTTAGGCGGGTGCGCCCATGCTCTTAGTGGGTGGGCACCTCTGAGATAGTAGTGCACAAGGAGAAAGAAATTCGCCCAAACAATATTGGGATGCAAGAGACCACATGATTTAAGGACACCTGCTTTTTCACATTAAACGCGATTCAGAAACGTTCCTGGAAAATAATGGGCAGCTGATGTGCCCATTTTTTACCAGTAACATTTCTTGCAAAAAACAGGAACGTTTCCCGCCAAAATTCAGTAACCTTCCTGAAATTATCCTGAAAGCCTCCTGAAAAATTCTGAAATCTTCCCGTTGAAAGCTAGTCGAGTCTCCAGAACTTTAGAGTAAACTTAAGAGGTATAATTTTACAGCTTGATTCATTCCTGATTTATTAAGAAAGTTCCATGAGCAGTATCGCAATCATGGCCAAAGCTAAGACAGAATTGAAAGTAAGTATCAAGACTTATTTTGTATGGATATATTTTTCTTTTTTGGGGGGACGCAGCTCTCGCTTTTGGTGTTTTTTGTGGTTTTCTTCGGTGTGTGGAGTAATTGGTGGTTTTTTCGGGGGGGGGGGGGGGGTGCGTCCTTGCTCTTGGAGGGGACGGGCGTCCCTGTCGGCCTGTGCATAGGTGGGTACAAGTTCTGTATTTGAAATGAGCCACTGCCTTAAATTCTCCCATCGACGTCAAGTTATAATTCTGACCATTCTGACATTCAACATCGGATAAAAATAAACACAAAGCGAAAGCAGACGCCAGGGAGGAAGAAGCGTAATATTCTGCTTCATAAATCGTTGCCAATCTTTTACAAGTAAATTTAAAATCCTCTTTCATTCCAACCACACGTGCGAGAAAAATAAGGAAAAGAAGAATATTTTATGCAAAGGGACAACGAAAGCTTATGAATGGCAAAAAATACATCCAAACAAAGAGAGAAAAAAACAAACCATTATTCTCTGTTTTGCTTCTTTGCTTCGGTCTATTTCAAATGACTCGACACAGGTTCAACGAACCCACGAAATGGCAAAGTTTTTCTTTCCACGCTCAGTGAGCTATCCCATGTAAATATGATTTGGGCCGCATGTCGTCACCAGATTCGCTTTGCCGTTTTGGTCAAAATAAATCGGCTGCTGTTTTTGGAGTTCGTCGTTGGAGTTTCGCTGTTTTAGACTGGTCTGCATTCTAGATTTGCAAGAATGATTTCTGAAAGAGCGGGAAAGCCTTACTAATTAAAATATTTTTAGGCAAAAGGAAACAGATTGAATTGAAGTTTTCGAAGTGAAAACCCTGCGCCCTTCTTTGTGAATTTTGTGCTAATGTCGGAAGTTCTTAACCTTTTTTTCTTTTTTTTGTATCATCACTCAACTTCTAACGAAAGAAGAATGATTGTGAAGGTAAAAGAAGCAACGAGACACTTGCTGATGCCACTGATTTGCTTGGCGATGATGGGACGACTGGAAACAGCGAGCCTTTGAAAGACATTCTTAAAAAATCATTTTCTCTAGAGATCACTTTGCTTATGAGCACGAGCCACCAGTGGACACTATCACTGTTTTTGCTATAAAAGACATAATCTTGCCTTTTCCATTACAAACATTTTGTTCCCTCGACTTGGAATCCACTATTTCCTTTCTGCTAACATCATTCCCGTAGGCTGCTCGTATCAGTAGTGTAACTCTGGGATCCCCCCCCCCCCCGTCCAAAAAAAATTGCGCAGAAGGAGAAAAACTCAAAAAAAAAAAATTTTCCTGCAAGAAAAAGAAAATTATTTTCCTCTCAATAATAGGTTTAAAACATCCCTTTGACCTCCTCCCCACCCCCCGCCATCAGCATCATTAAAGATCGTCTAAAAATTGAGGGGCACGAGGCAGAAATGTGACGAGCCACAAGGAGTGACTTTTCGATCAAAATTTTTGTTTCTCTTAGCTAAAATTGAAATATGGCAATGGATTATATCATTTGGAGGAAAAACATACAGGGTGATCAGCGATATGCCCTGATTTCAAAATTAAATATCTCTACAACAAAGATCGATAGAATCATGCGGTAAAATGTACGTTAATTAGCAAAACTGTAAACATTGTGCACAAAAGTTTAGAAAATTTAGTTACAAAAATAGTCAACAGGTGGCACTGTAATCACAATGATCTATCAATATAGCCTTTAAACTGTGCTGCGAAGTATAAAGCGATCAGCACGACGGCTGGACAGCGAAAAGAGGCTAGCGTAGAAATTGAAGTAAACGTATTCCATTAAAAAACGTGTGTTTTTGGTACAGGAATTCCGCCGATTACAACACAGTCCTACGGCAACACGTCGCAGTTTTCAAAACCAATTCAATGTTCAACTGAACGTTACGTTAAACTTTTGGAACAGTTTGCCAGAAAGCAACTAATGTTGGGGGATTGACCAGGTATCAACTTGTTTTACTGACACAGGAATAGATTGGCTTCCATATTTATCCAGATCTGTCTCCTTGTGACTTCTTTCTGTTGGGCGCATTGAAAGCCAATGTCTGGGGAAACAATCCCACTACTCTAGATGAACTTGAATCGTTCATTGGTGTTTGCATATGATTCCATTTCCGATGAGACATTGCAAGACATCGTGTCAAATTTCATTGTTCGTTTACGCCACGTCATCGTTTCGAACGGTGAACATTTTAAAAAAAATGTATTCTGGTTGCAAAGAATGCTTCACTTTATTGTGTTCTTTTTTTTTTTTTTTTTTTTTTTTTGTGGACTCCTTTTAGAGAGTTTTTAGCGCAGAACGCCATATGTTGACCATTTTCGTAACTAAAGATTCTAAACTTTTGTGCGTCATGTTTACAGTTTTGCTAATAAACGTAGAGTTTACCGCATAATTCTATCGATCTTTGTTTGTAGAGACATTTAGTTTTGAAATCAGGGCATATTCGCTGATCACCCTGTATTTGATTTTAGTATTGCAAAATGTAGAATGTGTGATACCATTGACAAATTCTACAAATTGGTCTACTAAAAATTCACGTCATGTGGCATATCACATTCTTGCCAAGAGTCCTACAATTGCTTTAGGACATAAATGTCAAAAAATTCCCATCAAAAAAAGTCTTCTGAACACCATTTTATTCTCTAATGTTACCGAAAATGGCCGACAATCTCGTTTTAACGACTTCAGTTTAGAAAATTTTTCAATGAGAGTGCCTTGAAACTGCCCTCTCGACCCATCATTTGGGCAATCATGGGAGTCGATTGACACCCCCTCCTTTATTTTAAAAGCATATGATAGCGAAGCAACTTGCATGTATTTCGAGTCTTTTTTCCTAAAAGACTCCTACCTTAAGTACAAACACTTTGCCCCCCCCCCCCCCCTGCAAAATTTTGAAGTGACTGTTCTGTACCCCTATCTTCTAACATCATATCAAACCATCTAGAATTACGTTTTAGAGCTAATTTGGACATCTACGCAGGATAATCCCCGCACCCCTTCCCTATTACATCATCTAAGATCATTTTTGGAAACTGTGTTTAAAAAAAATACTAGGGAGTCTCTAAACACAATCATTTTAACACGCTTTTATTAGCTTCACCTGTATGTATGTATGTATGTATGTATGTATCTTGTAACGGAATCTTGCAGCTCAAATTTTGCCCACTTCCTGCAATCGGATTCTTTTGAAATTTGGCACGCGACCTCAGACCCGATGACAATGCAATATTCTATAATCAAATTAATTAATCAACTCTTTTAATTGTTAGTTTCCTCCAATTTTAATCAATATTTTGGCATAAATCCAACAATGTGAAAAAGGAAAATTTTTTAAAAATACATTAAAAATGCTCGCAAAAATTATTTTAAAATATCTACAAAAACCTTTAATTTTTCTACATCAGACAAAATTTGTTCCAATGTTCCAAGGTAATTAGAACATGAAATATAGTTGTTTTTAACTAATTTCATGCCAAAATTTAGGTGAGCCTTCAATTGGAAATTCATTGCTGATCAGACCATTGTTGAACAAAACTTTTATTCAAATGCATCTCAAATTTTCAAAGTAATATAAATATGATTTCCGCAAACATACATCGATTATTCACAGTAGCTTCCCATTGGGGTGCCCTTGTTTTATAAATAATTTCGTCACCTGATAATTCTCCAACATAAGACTAAAAAACAGAAAAATAAAATAATAGTTTAAGAAACTAAAAAAACACGCTTTCGTAGCAAAATGAACTAATAAGTGAAAAATAATCTTTGGGTGATAGTAGTTGACCAATCACTTAATTTTAATGTAATACAAAAAAGCGTGGGGGCTTCTTATCAGTTGTCTTGAATTTCTTCCATTTGCTGTCCAAGCAAAAATATGAATAGACAGCACCCACGCTTTTTTTTTTTTGTATTACATTAAAATTAAGTGATTGGTCAACTACTATCATCCAAAGATTATTTTTCACTTTTTAGTTCATTTTGCTACGAAAGCGTGTTTTTTTAGTTTCTTAAATTATTATTTTATTTCATAACAGTTCCAATAAGTTCACAATCGTGCTTTGTAGATTGTTATTTCGAATAATTTCCGAGGGGAAAGCACCTGAAACTCTCCTTTCCCTATCATCACCAAGATCGTCTAGAATTGCATTTGTAGAGCTAGTTTGAGGAAAAAGATTCCAGATTAGAACCCCGAACCCTCTAACATCGTTGGAGATCTCCTAAAATAGCGTTTTTGGAACTTCTGTTTTCCCAACTCCTTCCCCATTTCTGAGAGGAGGGCCCTCGAACCTCCTCGCCTACTAATATCTGTAAGATTATACCGCATTTTTAGAGCTATAATTTCGGAAAATTCCAGGAGAGACGCCCGCCCCCCTCCCGGCGCCCCCTTTATTTGATAATATTATTTCATATTGCTAATTCCTGTCTTTCTGTATGTGCAGAACTATATATTGCTCGATAGACAGACTAATCAGTTTTTCTGGATATGAAGGCATTTAAAAAAAAAGCTATTTGGGGGGGGGGACTTTTTTGCACACCAGCCGCCCATGATTCATTTCTGTGTTTAACGAGTCCTGTTTATTATAAGCATTTCCCCCGACATTACTTAGACAGCGCCACCAATTGGCGTATTTTGTTTTTTTTTTTTTTTCATTGCGAAATCAAACTCCACCGCCTCGCGATTATTCTGGTGAAATATCAGGTCAGTTTTGGTTTAATCAGTAGTTTCAAAGCTGGAGCGTTTTGGAATAAAGAATGTTTTTATAATTTCCCTTTGTGGCTTAATTATCTACCAGTTATATTTATAATCAAGTGCAGATATCTATGAAAAAAAAAGGGAAAATCATCATGTTACGATTAGTGTCATTTCTAATGTTGTGAGAGATCAATTTTTCAGAGAAAATAGAAATGAATTCACAAGCATCATTTGAATTCCAGATGTCTAAAAAGCCAAATATTATCATATACATCGCCAAAATTCAGCACAATTCGGTTTCTAAGCAGGTGTTATCAAAACTTGTTTGGCAGTAGCAGTATTGCAACTAATTTTTATTTGTTTGGCAATAACAGTATTGCAACTAATTTTTCAGAACTCTTGATGACTGTACTCAGGCGTGCCCAACCCCTAATAGCAGGGGCACATCCCCCCTATATAGTGTCAAGATCCCCCAAAAGCAAGAGCACCACTCAAAAAAGGGAAAACACCCTCTTAGAAAGTTCAGTGGCGCAGTCTGCGCCACGACCCCCCCCCCCCCCCTCCCCCCAGGCGGGCAATTAAAGAAGTGAATAGTTAAATCTTTATTACCAGAAAACTAAACGATAGCACAAAATGAAAAAAAAAAAAATCTAAATTAATAGCAATTAAAAGAGCAAAGTAAAGCATGTTTTAGGACACGTAAATTATTTGCCCTCGTATCCCCGTTATCGAAGAACTAAGCCTTAAAGTCTGCTGAAATTTTAAGAAAGTCGAGAAATTTGGCAAGTTTGGTTTCTAAGCAGGTGTTATTAAAATTTGTTTGGCAGTAGCAGTATTGCAACTAATTTTTCAGAACTCTTGAACTTTTCAAGAGAAACAAATATGACTGTACTCAGGCGTGCCCAACCCCTAATAGCAGGGGCATATCCCCCCTATATAGTGTCAAGATCCCCCAAAAGCAAGAGCACCACTCAAAAAAGGGAAAACACCCTCTTAGAAAGTTCAGTGGCGCAGTCTGCTCCACGACCCCCCCCCCTCCCCCCAGGCGGGCAATTAAAGAAGTGAATAGTTGAATCTTTATTACCAAAAAACTAAACGATAGCACAAAATGAAAAAAAAAATCTAAATTAATAGCAATTAAAAGAGCAAAGTAAAGCATGTTTTAGGACACGTAAATTATTTGCCCTCGTATCCCCGTTATCGAAGAACTAAGCCTTAAAGTCTGCTGAAATTTTAAGAAAGTCGAGAAATTTGGCAAGTTTCAGTGAGAAAAGGAAGACATCTATTAGACGCAATTTCCAAGTCAGTGACCTTCCTGAAATCATCCTCAAATGTTTCCAAACAATACAGAAATATCTCTGGTTAAAGCCAGGATTTTGGAACCTTCAGAGAAAACGTAAGTAGATTTTAAGTGGTAGCATGGCACCTTCCTGATTTACCAAGAAAGTTCCTAATCATATAACTGCAACCAGCGCATCACACCTGCTTGCAATTCTTGTTAAATTGCGGAATCCAGATATTCTTCCGCTCTTTTAGTGAGTTTAGTTGATCTAGAAAATCCGTTTTTATTATTATAGTCGATTCACTTAATAAATACGTACAGTTACTCTTTAAACTGGTAGATAAAAAACATTTTTCCCAATAGTGAGAAGTTTGTATTCGAGAAATTTGAAGCAATTCAGGAAACTTTTTGACAAAGATATTTAATTTTCACTGGAAATCGGTGAAAACCTGTGAAATCTTGAAACGTTCCAAGAAATTTACCAGTAACTTTGCAGACTTTTTTTTTGCAGTGTATAACGAGAAGAGAAACACAGGTGCTCTTTCGCGCGAAAGGTTCAAGTCAACATAAATCATTAACATTGTTGATTTTCGAATTCTGGAAAACTTTAAATCGCGCAATTTTCCCTCTATTTTCGTGCGCTAAAGTGATTCTGTATTTACTTTTGAGGGAAATGTTAGAATGGAAGATTTATCTGCTACTTTGATAATATAGTAAGAACACGTAAAACGAGCGTTCCCATAGAAACGAAATAAAGTGGTCGTGTTTGCGTCATAATATAAGATCGTGTTCAATTGAAGACATGACTTCTTTGATCGTGACACTGAAAATTTAGAGCTACACGTCCCCATATAGGTATGGAGTAATCGGGTAAAGCAGGACGGTCGTTAGGACAACGGATAAGACAGTGCAGGCAGTTTCAATACACTGGGTGATTGTAATTAAAGTTACGATTTCAAAACGCTCTAATGTAAAAAAAAAAAAAAAAAAAAAAAAAAAAAAAAACATGCACAGGTCCGTCATTTAGGGAGGACGGGGACGGGGGTCAACTCCTGGCATTTAAAATCAGTATTTTTACGTATCAATGAGCATGGTTTTGAAGTTTTCCGATGGAATTCATGGGGATTCTACCCCAAATTCGCCCTCTCCGCATATTCGCCATCCAAGGGTCTCACAAAGAAGAAGGCGTGTCTGCTCTGCAGGAGAGTGGGAAACATTGCAAATGAATGAACGGTAACTGAATCGTATAGGGATTTTTCTTAACGGCAAGGAAACTTTTCGGGAAAAAGGGAACTATTCACGATTTGGGTTCGAGGTTAGGGGAAACCACGTGATCCGTTAGTCTGCATTTTGAATATCAATGCTAAGAACTGGAAAAGTTCGCTATTAAAATTCAGGATTAAAAATGTTTTTGTTGTTTTCATGCTATATTATTGGTTTGAGAGAAAGATTTCACTGTGCCGCGCTTCTGTTTGGCATTCGAATGTGGGAATAGGAAATGAAGATCATGTTGTAGCGTAAAATGTAGAAGCTTCCATACCTGTCATTTGCTCGATCCATAGTCTTATGAAAAAGCATGTAAAAAGTCAATCGGATTCGTCTTAAGTATTCTGTGGTCTATTTAGTTCTCATTTTTGATTTTATTGAATATGCATTATAGGCGTCAGAATCAAAGAAAGTTTTTTCAAAAAAAAGTTTACAAAATTTTTTTTGTTGTCATTCCTGCATCGTTCTTTTGAATATAAAATTAGTCTGTTTAATGCGCTCCTGCATCAAACGAACTTTGTTATGGAAACATCGATGAGAAAATGGGCAGCAAAAGAGAGTGCTAGTATACTTTAAAATCTAACATACTCTATTGCTGACTTTTTTGTTCTATAGGCTACACTTTTTTGGATTGTGACAGGTAAGAAAAGTTCTTGTCCAATGTTATTTCAATTATGGTGTTTTGATGCTCAAATTTTTACATTAGTTTCATTTGTGATTTCGTAATAGAATAATCAGGATCATTGATATTGTTTGTTGCTATTGTAAAAAAATCCATTAACAATTGAAGTTACTTGATTTTTTTTTTTTTTTTTTTTTTTTTGTATGCACAAATGTTTGTTGTATGTTTTAAGTTAATGGATTTCATTGAATTCAGAAAAAATACTTTACAGTACAGTACAACCTCAAACAAGATCTTGATAAAATTTAAAACTGAATTCAATTTCTCTTGAATTTCTGCAACAAAACGCTGTATTTCTCCAGAGTCCAGTGCCATATCATAACCAGCAGCAAAAACGTCAGTGAGTAGAGTACCACAATGATACCAGCATGTTTTTTTTAATTATAATTTTTCTTTTTTCAAAATTATTAATTGGGAGAAACACAAAATTAGCGAACAAAATTTGTTGTTCGCCTAGAGGCCATATCAGCCTAGTCGGGAATTAGGGGCCCAGCTTGGAATCTGAGACATTAATTATAAATGTACAAGCTTTATGAGAAGAGGGAAACCTGGTGACCAAGATGACAAGGGACCCGCATCGGCTCTATGCGGCCCTGCGCGCACCAAAATAGAGTCGACCGCCGACTGGAATTGAGTCCGCTTTGCGGGCCCTTCACAAAAATCTGCATTGTAAAAGCGGCAGCTTCACAAAATTCCACATCATAAAAGCGGCTCATTCACAAAAATTTGCATCATGAACTAAAATTCAAGATTTAGGGTCGCCCCTTGCCACATGGTGATCCAGTGTGACAAAGTGGCGACCTCCAAAAAACGATTTTTGTAATTCTATCAGTAGGACATTAACAATTCTCTTCTTATACTTCATATTGTGAATGAGCATCATTTTGCCATGCCCACATATAACCTGGCAATTTACAATAACTTTCAAAAACAAAGAAAATTTAGAAAAATATTTTGTTTTTCACAAAATGGGGAACCAGAAAATAAAACTTGGATTGACCCCTGAAAAATTTTCTGAAAATTCAATAAGTTTTCAAAATTATTGTAACTACATAACAAATTATTGTAACTACGTATTGTAACGATTTTGGCAATTTTTGACCCCCTTCCCCCATGTAAGGGTAAGTAAGATTTTCAAACCCCCCCCCCCCCCCCCATCTTACGTAAGATTCCACTTCGTTATTCAAAGTAATAAAATAACGAATCGTACATCACTGGAAACGTTATTAAATTCACTATTATTAAATTTGTTAAAAACATTTTTGTGCAAAGAAATATTTACTAAAGGAAATCGTGACTGAATGTTTTTTCCACAAATTTTTTTTGAATATGGTGCGATACTAATTAAAAATAAGACATATCATACACAGTGCGATTCTTTTATTATATTTTACACTATTAGGTCTTTGAAAAACAAGTAAAAGCATCTCATCCTAATACGTTTTTAACCTTGTAGAAGCAAATGAAATATGATCCCTGTCAAACCACTTGACCGCGCTATATCTAATATAAAATATCGACTGGGAAAATATTACGTAAGAATGGGTTTGACTCCTTCCCTCCCCCAAGTAAGGGTATGTAGAGATTTTTCCAACTCCCCCTCCCCCTTGGGACCCTTACCTAATTAATGAATGGCCCCTAATCTCATTGAACGGAGACTAGCGTATCTGTATACAGGCATCCCTAATATCACACGGTGCTTCTACAACACAGTTTCGATATTACACGAAACAAAATTTTAATTTAATACTACACGATTTCAATATAACACGAATTTCAAAAGATAGAATTTTATTTTTGTATAATACTGTTAAAAAACGTATGATAATAATTCAAAAGCCACCAGTAACACTAACTTTTAAATATTTTATTTTCACATCGGTGTTCTAAAAATAAAAAGACAAAAATTGTTTTGTTTCCAAAATACATTGTAAGAAAATAACATTAGGACTAAACATAAGCTAAATTTGGCAAACGATAAATAAAAAACCTAGTCTAAACAATATACAATGAAATAAATACAATAATTCCATTTATTTTATTTTTTCTTTTGTTTGGTCGTTGTTGCTTAGACAAACTTTATTGCTATAGAAAAGCTCAGATTATTTTTCCCTGATAAAATGCGTTTTGTTCTTAGTAAAGAAAGTTGATCAAGTTTTTTTTGAACTGTATATTCTAGCAGCTTCGTAGCATGATACGTGCTTTACAAGAACTATCAAAGTCACATTTCCAGTATGATTTTCCGTTTTTTCTATAAGCTCCGATATAAATATCCTGGAACAAAGCTAGTTTCCCTTATCGTTGAGATCGTACGAAATTGACCGCATTTTTTCTAATGCGTACCTCTCTTCAATCCATGTGCAAATGAACACCCACGAGGTGATAAGGGGCTAAGGAGGGGTCAAGGGATCTTAAAACTTTTAGGAAAATTTTCTCTTTAAGCTCAGTGATAGGGATAAATAATCCTTACGACTTTTCCCTACCTACTTTGTAGGGAAATCACTGAACCTCACCCTGATTTCACCTGTCAATCGTTTGGATGGCGAAACGCTGGAGAGGGCGAATTGCCGGAGACACGTTCATGATTACCCATAAAGAGGGGGGGGGGAGGGGGGGCTCAAGCCGCCGCCCCCTCCCCTCCCCTTAGAAATTAGAACTTCCTTACTTTTAGTACTTTTTTCATTGCAAAAATGTAAAAACATTTCTTCACCGGCCATTAATGAATGAGTGGTGTTAAAAATGTCAAATTTTAATAACTCTAATGGGAAATCGGTATCCATCTGGAAAATATTCTGCTAAACCGTGGGGAAAATATCTGAACCCTCCTTTGCTCGTCGCTGCTCGTTCTGATGAGAAAAATGCTGTTCTCTGCTTCCAACTAATAGGGGAGCAAAACGGTTGTAAAATTTAACAACTCATGCCTTTGGTTCAATGATTGTTTTCTCTGTAACACGTAATATTGTCTAGTCAATTATACATTTTCGTAAACCCTTAAAATCCATCGTTTCTCTTCGGCTAACAACATTTTCGTGCTTTCTGATTCTGAATCCCGGCTTTCTACCCTTTAATTACACTGCCCACCCAGGGGGGGGGTCATGGCACAGACTGTGCCATTGAAATTTTTAAGAGGGGGTGTTTTGAGGGGAATTTTTCTCATTGGATGGGAATGGCTTTTGTTTTTGTAAGGGAGCTTTACGACGTTTAGGGGGGTTGCGCCCTTGCTCTTAGAAGGGCGGGCACCCCTGTATTTCGCCACATATCCGTAATACAGAAAAATTTTATTACAGCAAATACCTATACAAGGAAATATCCGCTTCAGCAAAATAAATGTTCAGTCTTGTTTTGAATTCCATTACAACCAAAGGTGGACTCACCCGTCGCAGCGGACCGATACGCTCTTAAACTTGTGAGCTTTTTTTTTTTTTTTTTTTTTTTTTTTTTTTTTTTTTTTTTTTTGTGCTCATTGGGAGTGAAAATCGGTCTCTGAGGAGCCCAGTCCGCCAATGATTACAACGAACAAAATTTTGGTCCATTAAGTTCTTTGTTCCCGGGATTTCGCTGTTGTGCAACTTTTAAAGTCTGAATGTCTCTTTTCGTTAAATGTCCCTCTTCATTAGATTTCAGATTGAGAATTTCCCTTCTCCCAAAAATTTAAGTTCCAGGCGCCCCTGATTGAGAGACGCATAGTGTGTTTGAAAAGTTCGTACTATTTCATAACACAGTAACACGCTGACGAAAGACTGTGTCAGACTATTTTTAAACATGACGTTTTTCCAAAAACTCTCACGTGCTCTTACAAGATTCATCACGACTCCATTCTTCCCGTGCATTCCGCTCCGTTCGACTGTAAACAAAAGGTTGTCGCAATTCCGATTGCTTTTTCTCCCACGCCACCGTAACCAAGGCAACGGCGGAACCCTTTCGTTATAGATTTCGTCCATGTGACTGCGACACAGAGTGGGGGGGGGGGGGGAGTGCCATGTATATATATACATTTATATATTTTTAGCTTGGCGCTTGGCAACAGCCTCATGCACACCGTCCAATGAGAAAGCTGAATTGTATTCGTCGTGCAGTAATCGATATTGCTCTCCGTCTTCGTATCGACAAGCATTGAGGCACAGCGATGAACGGGGCACATCGGAGGACTGAGATCACTGAGAATGGAATGATGTTTCCAATCAGTTGAAAGAATTTCGCTTTTCAGTTCTGAAAAAATAAAGAATGAGATGAGAGAAAAAAAGCTTTTTTAAAGTGATGACAAGAATCAAGGAATGCCTTACAAAGTGGTGTTATTACTTGAAAAGTATCAAAAGCCCGAAATTCACAATTCTATAGATTTATACTAAAAAAAAAGTAGATAATTATGTAGTAAAAACAGTTACCACAAAGCGCATCTCATGCTTTGTTACCATGGGCGACCTCTCTCTACACCCCTTTGATTAATGAGAAAAGCTAGAGGAAGCAGATTATATTTTTTAAATTCAGGTTCAGTACACGTACGTTGTACAGCTTTACACTAAAATCATAATTGCTAATTGCTAGTTGGAATGTTATTAAAATTGAAGCCAATATGTGAAAGCATTTAGTGTCTTGCAACAACCTTCAACAACAATGTAGCCTCGAAGCAATGTGATTTGCGTTTATTATAATTCAATAGACTTCTATTGGTTCCGAGTTTTGAGACGCTTTACATTTTAAGACTTCATTCGACTGAGCGCACATGAAATAGTTCTTCACTGAAGTTTCTCTCTTTGCATAAATGCACCAAAATTAAATCAAGATATTTTTTTTCTCATTATTATACAGCATTATTTTGCAGAAAAACCAGGTTTTGTGTTTTGTACTGTTATAATCATAAAATGTGCTTTCCAGCCAACTTTTTCTGAGCTGACCTTCGGACCACATGGATTGGCCGAAATCAGCGTTGCTCGTACCAGTGGTCTGCAGGCGAGATTGGCTAACCTTGATGACTGTCAACGCCGAACTTACCTATTTGGTTTCATTTTATCACATTCGAGCACTTTGAGATTAGTTATTAGGATTGACACTTTTTCCCCAGATAAAATATTGCCCAAATGCAAATGTTTATTTATATAAACTACACAATATTAATTTAACTGGTAGAAAAAAAGATAAAAGAAATTAAATTGATTAATAAGAATTTAACCAGATTTTATTTTTCAGTATCAGTTTTTTCATAATTAACCTTTATTATTTGACCAGAATCAATTATTTCCAAGGTTAACAGTAATTTCATAATTGAAATATCATAATAATATAATTAATACAGGTCACGAAAAGTATTTAATTAGTAAGTTCATAGATGGCGCAAAAGTAACTCCCAATCTGATAAAAGGTTCCCGTATTTAAGCCAGTGGCGTAACTACACTTTCTGCCGCCCAGGGCGGATCCTCAGTTTGCCGCCCTTTTGATAGGAAACAGTTAATACATTAAAGCGTAAAAGTATTTTAATAAGATTTTAATAAAGAAGAAAATAAACTCAATTTTGTCCTTCTACTTTTTCTTGCGGAATGTTAAAAAAAAAGGATTTCAGAGCCTCTCCGAAGAATTCCAAAATTTAAGTCAAAATTCGGATATTTAAGTCATTTTTAGTAACTCTTACAGAAAAGAGGCTGTAGCTCCAGATTTGTTTGTTTACTTTTTGTTCAAAATTAAAATCAGTTTTCTGCTTTCTTTGGTGACGTTAGGGGGGTCAGGACTTCTCAAGGAAATTTCCAAAATTGAAGTGTTAAAAAAGCAATTTTAGGCTATCTTTGGATACGTAAAGATATTGGGGGGCGCTGTCCCGAAAGCTTTTCAACTAAACGGAAAAACATGTAAGTGTAGGCTGTATTTTGTGGTGTAAGGGGCTCCCCTAACTCCAACAAAGACTGGATTTTCCTCTCAAAACATTTTAAAACTTGAAATCAATTTTAATCTATCTTTGATGACGTTAAAACGAATGGGTAACGTTCGGGAGCTCTCTGGAAATTTTCCGACGCCGAAGTTTCAAAAACGCAATTGTAGGCTAACTTTGACGGCATAAGTTTCGAAATGTTTCCAAAAATGTTGGGAGGTCACACAGTTTTTCCGTCTTTCCTTGAAACCTTTTGAAAATGACGTCCTAAAAACGCGACGTTAGCCGTTGTTTGTCGGACAACGTTATGAGAGAGGGTTCCGAGGGGGGTCTCCCACCCGTAATTATTTTTGAAACTGTGAAAGGTTTTGCCTAGAGATCATTTTACTGATTAAAAACCTTTCCTTAAAATGAATAACTAAACTAAATGTGAAACTCATTGTTTAAAGGAATTTTTTGATATAAAACAGTAATACAAGTAATCATTATTCCAGTTGTGAACATTCTGTAATCAATGACCAATCAAAGCAATTGTTGAAATGGATAAGGCTATCCTAAAAATGATAAACCAAGCTTATACCATTTGAGTCCTCTCTCCTTTTACTCTTGTTGCCACTTTTCTTTAACAAAAGAGGTTTTTTTTTTTTTTTTTAAAAGGTGGTTTCCGAGGAACTTTCTTAAAATCAAGGTGTAGCTTCATCATGTAACGAAAGGTTATGAAATTTATTGTTTTCTCTGCAATAGTTAATCTTAACCACAGTAAAAAGAAATAAAAAACATGGTCCCTTGACTTTACACTGTACCACCTCCCTCAGTCTGTAGCTTCAGACGAAAGAAAAGAAAAGACAAACAATAGTACTGAGATGTCCATAAGAAAAACCCATGTTTTTGTATTAGAGTACAAAACATTACATAAATCATCTAAAACATAGAGTACATTTTACTATCATAGTCGTACCAAAACTTTACAATTCGAAAACTTTTTTTTCTTTTTGCCTCCACTAGTAGATCAAAATCATAACTTCCTTATTGGGGAAAAAGCGTTCAATTTTTTCGCATCAAAAGTATGAAATTGCCGCACCCCAAAAGTGCCGCCCGGGGCGGACCGTCCCCTCCGCCCCTCCCTAGCTACGCCACTGATTTAAGCGCTATGTGTGAGTTGCGATGTAAATGAATAACTGATTAATTACACTGCGCGGTATGAAAATTGACCTCGACTTCAAAGTTCGAAAATCCTCTTCGATTCCACGACCCAGGTCCGTCATTTAAGGGGGTCAGGGGGGAGCAATTGCCTCCCCACTGGCTATAGTAAATCAATGCATTTCAATGTAAGTGGGCGTGTTTTTGCTGTTTTTTGGTATAATCCGCATTGATATACTCACTTCTGCGTGATGATATTAAGAGAAACGCAGTGGCTTAGTGGAGGATATTAAACGAAACCCAGTTGAAGGGGGGGGGGGAGGAGCTCAGTGAAAACTCGCCGTAAACCTGGGTTTGATTCTCGGGTTGGGCACGGTCGACTCAGCATCTAAACCCCTCAGTGGGTCGACAAAATGAGCGCTAAGCTTGATTTGGAACTAAACTCTGGGGGTTCTGCGTTCGGTTGAACACCTGCCTTTCACCGCTGAGCTCTCAGTCCCGAGAACTGAGATGGGCACAGTAAACCTTGGCGCTGACCCCCATGGACTGTTTTTCTCAGTTTAGTTTACTGTCCACCTTAGGCAAGTTGAGCTCTTCTGTCCGACAGATTCAACGATTCCATTAGTTGAAATGGGGGTGACAAAAAACGGCTTAAGAACTTGCGGATTTAGTTGGCAGTGTATTGCCCATTTGGCAAACAATATTACAATACTTAACTATTAGCAAACGGTAGAGGATTTTCTCGCCAATAAAAGGGCTGCAATGGTAGCCCAACCACGCCTAGCAATGCCTCTTTTTACTGATTGCTCTCCCTTGAAAGAAATGGATTTGTTCAAGGCCATAGCTCAACTTGTCGGAGCTAGACAGTAGATGGTTTACGAAGCGCAGTTTCAAAAACAAAAATATTGGTTAATTTCAAATGCGAATTGATGGAGGAAAAGTATATACTGCCAAAATGAAAAAGAAAGAACAACTAGAGGGATGTTTCTCTTGAAATTGCTAATCGAAAACGACAAACCTCAAAACTCTTTTTTCTTATTTAACTGTTAAAAATGCATACCTCGCCCTTACTTCTTTGCTGAAAAGTTTTTTACAGGAAAATGATGAGAATTTTCAAGTGAGGGGTTGGGAGCTTTCGAGAACGCATCTGCAAATGCTTGACCCAGAGTGAAAATGACTTCTTTCCTTCCTACGGCGAGGAGGGGAGCGCCGTGTCCCCGAGCTATGAGGTCAGGTCGGGCGTAATCGATAGCGGCGTCTCAGCAAGATCGATGGTCTGCCCCGATCTGGGAAGAACTTTCACTTTCTCTGAGAGAAAGCGATTTCTCTGCTGCAAAGTGCTGTCTGCTGGTTTATATTGGTGTTGAATCCAGTGTGCAGCAAATGCCCGACTGCCCAACTGGCAGGCAAGAAATAAGCCGATGAAAATCAGGCATACATACATAGGCGGATGGGCAGTGCCCAGAGCCGCAGCGAGCCAAGGCGGGCCCCTTGTCTTGCTCATCCTGCCCCCTAAAAACAGCAAAAAAAAAAAAAGATAAGGGGGGGAAAGAAGAAAAAGAAGAAGAAAAGGGAAAAGAAGAAAAAAAAATGGGGGGAAAAGAAAAAAAGTGGGGGATAAAAATAAAAAAATGCAAACTGCTTACTAGAAAATAATTAACTCTATTTTAAGTGCTATAAGATCAAATATCAAAAGAGTAAACTCGTTCTTTTTTTTTTTTTTTGTGTGTGTGTGTGTGTGTGTGTGTGTGTGTGTCAGTGCCGCACAACAAACAATATTTTTCTACGTATATAAAACAAAGATCATGCAAAAACCAGCGCGCTTTATTTATTTAATTAAAATAGCACCAAAAAAAGCTGTCTGTTCCCTGTAGTGTGCAAAAGATTAAAAAAAAAAAAAAAAAACTCACTGCTTTCTTTGCATCAAATGCACACAAACATGTAACGTTAAATAACAACATCAAGACGTCGGGGAGGGGGGGGGGGATGAATAAAATTCCTGAATGGAAGAAAAAAGGAGCAAAAGCAAGCGCTGCAGTTGGATCACGTGGCCATGACGCAATGACAGTCGTAAATTGAAAATTGCTAAAACTTCGGCTATGCTTGGAAGTCATGCCGTGCTCCACATTAAAAAAAAAAAACTATTGCGTATTTTTGAAAACTTTTTTCTGAAGAGGATGAAATATTTTTTTACTATTACATAGTTAAATTTTAGGAAAAAAAAGGGGGGGGGGGCCTTTATACTTTTTGCGGGATGAGTTAAAAAAAATTAAACCCAGGAAAAAATACAAAATAAAGGTTTTTTCAAAAATTCATAAGAAATACAAAAATCGCTCTATGTGCCAAACTTTTTTTCATCATATTTAATCCCGACTGAAATGTCATTCACGTCAATGTACTGAAATGTCATTCCCGACATTTCAGTACAAAAAATATTTTTTCGGTGCAATTGGTTCGGGGTCTGTAGGGTGAAAAAGTACTAAAATCTGTTAAAAATGACATAAAGCTTTGAATAACTTTTTTTCTAATTAAAGTATCAATGTAAATTATAACCTATAGCCTTTCTCAATAAATGGAATACTCAACACAAAAAGAATTTTTCAATTCGAAGCAGTTCTCCCCGAGATTAGTGCGTTCAAACAAACTAGCCCTTCAGCTTCATATTATTAGTATAGATAAAGAGTTTGCGAGAAACGATGCTATGTAGTTTTGTTATAAAGCATTGCTTTTTGCTGTAGTAAAAGATAAGCCTGCTTATTTTAAAATGTGTTTTGTTCATCCCAGATTATCCGGATTTCCGTTTATCCGGATGGTTTTTTGGTCCAAGTTTGTCCGGATAAACAAGGTTGTACCTTCAAATATAATCATTTCAATTTCATTACAGCATTAATATGCGGGGAGAAAATGCGCTGAATGACAGAAGGAGAACTTTCGAGAAGTAGTACCGCCATTTTGGCATTTCGTCAACCCCAATCACGGGTGCAAACGTGCAACCTTCAAGAATTTAGTACTTGCAAAGAATTTTTTTTTTTAATGTTTTGAATCAAAAAGAATCTGTGTGGCTCGCATTCTGGATCCCAGGGATTTTTTATTCTCACTTTTTCTGTTTGACAAAATCGAGAACAACGTCGTAGTAGCCTATCCCGATGAATGATATGTATATTCGAATGATTCCACAACCTCTTAGTCTTCTCTCTCTCTCTCTCGGGCGACATTCTTTCGATTATGTTTTCGCACGAACTGCAGGGGCACCCCGATGGGAGGTCACGGGTGGTTACCGTGACCTCCCGAAAATTTCCTTCCTCGGCAAATTTTGACTCACAGTTCGGCAAAATTATTATAATGGGGTCGTTTCCAAAACTTTAAAAGTATTTTTTTTTCTAAAAGAACATGCTTAAAAGCATATAGGATCTGACTATTTTTTAAATAGTTTGACAAAGTTTAATATTTTTAAAAAAATATTTTAATCGATGCGCAGATTCAATTTCATTTTTTTACGATTCTGCACATGACATCACAAGTTTTGAAATGTCATTCACTGATGCCTTTAGCGCAGAGCGCAATATTTAATTTGCATCCTGACTCACATGTACTTTTCTCCGCACGCACCCCACCATTTAGCTGTAAGCCTTAGGTTCCACCGTCCAGACTCACATGTACATACTGGCAACGATATGGTTGATAGCAAGCGTAGAGCGCAATATTTCTACTCTGAATGGGATTGTTTCGAATTTTTAAAAGTAAAGTTTTTCTGAAAGAGCATGCTTAAAAAAACATAGGATTTGACCATTTTTTAAAATAATTTGACAAAGTTTACTATTTAAAAATAAATATTTAAATCGGTGCGCGCATCCTCAATTTTTTTTTTTTTTTTCTCTCTTCTGCGCATGACATCACAAATGATGAACTGCCATTCACTGATACCATTCGCGCAGTTTGCAATATTTAATTCGCATCTTTACTCCCATGCACTGGCTCATGTGAACTTAATCACACATACAGATACACAGATATATACACCATGGGTGACCACCTGGAAGGAATAAAGCCCGGATCGAATGTTTTAAGTAGGAAGGGTCATAGCGCAGACTGCGCCATTGAAATTTGGCGGTGGGGGAGGGGTTCTTGTTTTGGGGGGTTACGATCTTAAGGGAGTGGGCACCCCTGCCTGATACACACATTAAACGTGCAACCCTCTTTCTTCTGCATTGCGGTTTTAAAATGAACGTGAGTTATTGACAAATCATTTTTGATCGTTTGCAAAAAAAAGTAATAAACGTGGAAACTTACTAAAATCATGTATTGTAGTACACTGTAAAAATATTCCGAAACGTCACCGATTATTTCCGTGTAACGTTTCGGTATTTCACGGGTTTTTATCTATATTTCCCCGTAAAATAAAGTATCTGTGCAAAAAAGTTTCCTGAATTGCTACAAGTTGCACGAATGCACACCTTTCAGTGCCGTGAAAAATATTTTTAGCTTCCGGTTTAAAAACTGGTTGAGAGTATTTAATAAGTAAATATCGGTTTTTTAGTTCGATCACGGCCCGTCCAGATTGATTCAACTCCAAATAAGAGAGAATAAGTATATTTCCGCGTGCAGGTAAAGGGCAGTAACTGCAAATTTTCATTTTTCACTTTATTACCCTTTTGTCATCTATTGCACGTTATTTTTACTGTACAAGCTCACCTATTTGGTTCAGGCTAAAAAAAAAGCGCGAAAAAAACGTCTAATTCCAACATTTTTCCATTGTTAGTATTGAATTCACCACACATTTCTTCAAATGTCTCGAAAACTCATTTCTGCAGATACTGCCGTTTATCTGCACACGGCAGTATATCTGGGTAGCTGGCTACCGGTTTAAAGATTGGCCGAGAGTGCTTAATAAGTATATCGATTCTAGATCGATTACGGCCCGTCCAGATTGATTCAGCTCCAAGTAAGCGCGAATAGGTAGCTAGATAGCTGTAGCTGTGCAAGGCAAAGGAGCTGGGCATGCACAGAGATTTTTGGGGCCCGTCACAAATGACTATTACAGGTCTTTCTCCATATTGTTAAGCCCTACTCCCCTATTTATTCTTCACCCTTCATTTCGAAAATCTCAGGCCCAGGCCAACAGGTGCCTCTTCTCTCCCCCCTTACACGCCCCTGCAAGGGAGATGCATGGTTCTTACTTGAAATTCTGCAATAGCTTTGGCCATAGTTACATTAATGCTGCTTGAGCTTTCTTACTAAATCAGGAAGGTTTCAATCAGTTAACGTCAAACATACCTAATTTCCCCCGAAGGATCCAGAGTGACTTTAACTGGGGCGATTTCCAACTTTTTCAGAAAGATACAAGGATAATTTCAGAAAAGTTACTGAGTTTTAGTGGAAAACTTTCCTGGTTTTTGCAAGATATGTTAATGGAAGTACATCATTGGGCACATCAGCTGCCCAATATTTCCAGGAACGTTTCTGAATCGTTTTTAGTCTTTGGTTAGAAACAAAGAGATTTTTGATTCACGAACGAAGCAAAATCATTTTTGATTTTATGCCAATTTCAAACATAACTTCTAATGCTTGTGAAAAAGATAAAAGTTCTTTTTTAACACAGTTGCACAAAAATGAAATTTACATTGCGGTTTGTCAAACTTATCATTGCTTTTTTCGTATCACTCACAAAAGTACGGCGGGAAGCATTTTCAATGTTTTTCAGGAGAATGAAAAATAACAATATCATAAATTAACAATAAATAGAAAATAGAAGAGCCATTTTGTTTCTACGTAGGTTGTTTAATGATACTCGCCTACCTGATACTATTTAACAAATGGCCACCATTTTCTTGACAATCTTAAGAGTAATGTCCGTGGCGTTGCAATGGAAGTAATATTTGTAAACTTTACTACTTTACATTCGAATCTAATTTAATCAAAATAAAAGTAATGTGCAAAAACCACTCCTCACCAGTTGAACTGGTGAAAAGTAAATATCGTAAAACCGGAGGAAGGAGGGAGAAGGCAGGTCCGTTACTTAGAGGGGTTGGCTTTAAGTAATTTTATAGCAGTTAATGCAGGGGTGATCGCCTAGATGGGTGGGAAGGTCATTGAAATTTTCAGTGGGGTGTTTGAGGAATCCTTTTTTGGGGCCTTTTTTGTCTTTGCTATATTTAGAGGGGTGCGGACAGTTGAGGTAGTGAGAAGCAAAGGGATGTAAGTGTCAAAATTTAAAATTTGGAGATTAACAGTACAAAAGGTAAGTGATCCTCTCCTCTAATTTGGGAAAAGAGATAATAATAGTAGCCCTAGTAGGTGATGCTATATAGCATGATTTAGAAAAAAAATTCAATGGAAGCCCAGGGGTGCCCACAGGGGGGAATTATGGCACAAGTTGCGCCATCTAAATTTTTTTTTTTTGGGGGGGGGGGGGATTTTTTAATTAATTAATTTATTTATTTAAATTTACTTATTGATTTATTTTTAATTAAAAGTATTTTATTTTATTGTGTTTAAATTTTATTTCATTTATTTATTTAGTTTGTTTGTGTGCGTGTGTGTGTGTGTGTGTCATTGACATAGCACAGAACTTTTCTAATATAATAATAATAATAATTAATAAATAAATGTATAAATAAGTAAATAAAAAATATTAAAATAAATAAATAAATAAAAATTATTTTAAAAAATAAATATATATTATTTAAAAAATAAATAAATAAAAATAATTTTCAAAAAATAAAATTAAAAAAAGAGAGCTAAAACATAAAAAAGGGAAAGAGGGTTGAGAAAAAAAAATTTGGGAGGGGGGGGATTTGCGCCATTGAACTTGAGGAGGATGGGCACCCCTGTGAAAGCCTACCTAGGCCTAGGACCGCAACTTTAAACGCGTTTTACTCAAAACTTCAAAATGTTCACTTACATCCCTTTGCTTCTCACTGTCTCAATTGTATATTGCATCAAAAACTTCAAAGAAAATGTTTAAAAAGACCTGTGCACAAACTCAACATTTTTGAAAAATCTTGAACCATGTTATGAGAGTTTTTACAAGGGAGGAGGCATTTATTACTCCCCGAATCCCCTGCAGAAATTATTTTTGAATCCGCCCCTTGCTCTGTCCAATGCTTCTATGCCTTAGTTTCAATGCAGATAATGCACATAGACGCACAAAAAGAATTTATGAAGCGTTCTAAAAATCTATACTCTATACAGCACTTCTAAAATCCCAACTTATCAAATCGATAGAATGCAAAACTGAGAAACTCGCCAACATACGCCGATGTTGACGCCAACAGGCGATGAATATCTGAAGGCTCTGAAGCGTTTTAGCTTCGAAGAATGTTGTTGGAAAAGAAGAACGAAGAGAGAGAGAACGAGAGAGAGAGAGAGAGAGAGAGAGAGAGAGAATAGCGAAGATTCGTTGAAGCAGAATCATTCTCCGGCGATCCATTCTCCTCCTGCCGCTGCGAGTGGCAATCATCATCATCCTCATCCCTTGCTTTCAGCCGACCATCATTAGCTGAGATCCCCCAGCACAGAAGGTCCTATTGATTTCCATTAAAGGAAGGGCTTCCCCCATTTCTCTAGCGCAGTTCTTTCTCTCTAATAGAAGGATGAAAAGTCGGGACTAGAAGTTTCATAGATCTTTACTGAGAAAACATTTCCTTTTGCAGTTTCTCAAAGTCTTTGGAACCAATTTCCTTTGCAGTATATTTTTGGGTATGAGATTTTGTTCATTCAAAACACATTGTGAGAAATTTATACAGGGTCTTTTAGTGATGTTGTGACGTGATTCTTTGATTTTGACATTCTTTGAGCATTTGAGCTGTGAATTTTTCGCTGTCACGGATCCTTCAAACTCAATTTTTGTATTAGGACGAATCGTATCTGAAAATAGCTTTATTTTAAAGCAGTAGCATCACTACGAAGAGTGGCGGCTCTACCCGGGGGACACCCAGTACTGTAGTTGTAAAATAATATTTGGGGTAACTCACCTTGGGATTTCGGGGACTGACCAAGGACGGATACAAGGGAGGAGAAATGGGGGGCGATCGGTTCTCCGATTTTTAGAATACTGAAGACTTTTTTTAGGTTACCTTTGAGATGACTTGAGGAAGATACTTCTGAGGCTCTCCCCCGAAATGTTTTGGAATTGTATTTTTAAACGCAGTTTAATTACAACGTTTGGGAAGCGGGGAGAGGGTTAGGGGAAACTTTCCCGAGTTGAAGTCTGAAAAAAAAAAAAAAAAAAAAACCGCTTGTGTCTTTGGTAATGCAAATAAAGCCGAGAGGGGGTCTTGCTGAAAAAAAAATCCGAAACTGGAGTTTAAAAAGTGCAAATTTAGGCCATCTTATACAAAATTAGGAAAAGAAATTCGGGGGTTCGCCCCCGAAATTTTTGCCGAGCTTTAAAAACTTTTTCAGGCTTTCTTTGGATGAAGGAAATAGTTCGAAGGTTCACCCACCGTAATTGACGGCCTATAAACTCAATTTCAGACTTCCTGAAGAAATCTCCTCGTGTTGTCAATGTTGTATAATCTCCTCGGATATTTTTCGTAAAAAAGATCTCAAAAGCGTTTTGGTGATATTTAATGACGAAAAATTGGAGGATGTTGGTGGTACAATTGGATACTGTCCCACTGTATCACCAAAGCAGAATTTTTAAATCAAGGCTCAAAAGTTGCAGAAAATGCTTAACGAAATATAGAACATCACTTGTATGCAATTAAGAAAGTTAACTAATGCATTGAGATTGATTACTGAATAATAATTAACACCTCAACTTCAAATAAGTAAAGGGTTACACCTCCCTACAAGGTAAAATTTTGCAGTAGCAAGTATCCAAGGTATTGCAGCACGTACAGGTTAACTAAAATATGACACACTTTTTGAACTTTTAGTGTTTGAATTATAGAAAAAATTGCATTTGCCCCACTGTACTGCTCCTACCCCCACCCTCTTCAGTATCTCACACAGAATCGTTTCTTTTCCAAGACTTTTTTCTAATAAAAAAATAATAATAATTTTTAAAGTGCAACCGAAAAAATTTAAAAATTGAGCAACTGAATCGACGATTTGCACATTTAACCAATAAAATTTTCATGTAAATAGTAAATCCGACCTGTCAATATAGAAAAAAAGGGGGGTAACGTGTATTTATATACGCAAATTGGTTGGAAGTTTTTTTCATAAATTCATATTTTGTCACAAATGTTTACTTTGGGTAAAATTGCAGTCAATAAGATTTTATCATCCACTGGAAACGGTTAGCATCATGCGCGCCCTATGGAGTTAGTTCTTAAACAGAGTTAGTAAGTAAGGAATTGTAATAAATAGCTGGAGCCAATTGTAAAAAAGGACAGACAATTTTTCTAATTAATGGTGTCTATTCTCCTCCATTATATCAAGCGTTGCTGTAGTTGGAGGGAGAGGGAGACGTCACCCCCAAAATATTTCGTATTTACTGCAAAAGTAATACAAATGTGTCTGTTCGAAGCTAGGGGATGAAGTGGACCTTTTTTAGCAGAACCTACCGGGGCTGGTAGTGCTATCCCTTGCACCAACGCAGGGGAGAGGTTCTCCAGCCAATTGCACATGTTATCTCAAAATATTTAATTTTGCCACTTG